>NC_039365.1:31612924-31777098 GCF_003573695.1 Papaver somniferum
ATTCAGAAAAAAAAAAAATCAAGTATTTATCAATTCCATCCTCTCTTGTTCCAAAAATAAAAGAGAGTAGTCAATGTAAATAAGAGTCATGTAAAGAGTCATCTTTTGTTGTTTCATTGTAATAAGCAAGGAGGGTGTATGCCATTGATGTACAACGCGAGTAATTGTGAAATACCTCCAACTCATTCACAATTCTCGTAAAGTCCGGACAGCTAGCTAGATTTCGACCTTGGTTCTTAGCCTGAGAAACTATCTCTTGGTGATTAGTAGTCATAACATCCGATCTTTCTTTACACATGTGTAGATACACTTTACACTCTTATCACATGTCTTTATTTGTTATCAGTGCTAGGATTGTGCCTTTGATAGCTAGATTGACATCTCCATTTTGTTGTGAGCTTAAACTGTTTTGCACATGTCACATTTGATGGAATATGAGCTTATATTTTGACCTAGAAATTTGTAGGTACGTTCTAAGCAAACCTTCACGAGACTTCACTCGTCCACTAGGGACACTTAGTGGTTTAAAAGGCTTAGTGCATACGCTAAATGCATTCGAGAGACCAGCGACAGTGGTATAGGTAGGATTTCCTTAGTTTTGTTTTACTTGAGGACAAGTAAAACCGACTCCTATGTCAGTGTACGAACCCGAGGGGCCGAGACAGTATCGTAACTATCGTCCTTCCCTGCAAACAGTTTATATTTAATTTTTAACACTTCCTTAAGGTTTCAAAATAATAATAATGTCTAGTCCAAAAATAAAAATGTCCAAAAAGGAAAAGAAAAATTACAAAAATAAAATCATATTTACAGTTTCTAAAAATAAACAAAATAACTATATACAGAATCTTCTTCTTCACTCCTTTCAGATTCCTCTTTTCTTTCCTTCTTTGGCGATGCTTTCCTTTTATAGTACTTTTCTTTCCTTGTAGCTTCGCTCCAAATTTGAAAAGAATCGAAAAATACCAAAATGCGTAAAAAAGAACAAAAAAATAAAATAAAAATAAAAATAAACCTAAAACAAATCTAAATACAAATCCGCGTCGGCGGCGCCAAAAATTGATGTAGTTTTTTAAGTGGTAAATAAAGTTCGTTCAACTCGGACTTGTGTAGACTCAATTTCAGACTTAATAATAGAAAACAATAAAAATAAAGAAAATATATACACAAGGTTTGTCACAATGTCGAGAGATTACTGAGACTCAGGATTCCACCAAACCTCATACCATGTGGTTCAAAAATCAATTCTTAGACAATTATAGCTCTTGTTTAATGACTCTAATTCTTTTCCACGGTAGATTTTAAAAAGATTAACTGTAAATCACTAGAATGATGCATCAAAAGCACTTAGACCAAGCATACATCATCATACGACTTCACAACTAATTAAGAAAAATCATAAAATAATTAAATTAATGCAAAAAGTCATAAAAAGAATTAAATATAATTACCACACGTATGAAATATGGCTTCCTTCGTCATCCCAGTGTTGGGGTTTACCTCCTCATATTAATCATGATCTCAAAATATGTGTTTGTTGCTCAAAAGATGATTAAAAGAGTGAAAAGTAATAACACAGACTGTTTGCAACAGTGTATTGGTGTTGCAAAACAACTGTTACAATGGAACTGTTACAGAAAAGCTGTTGCTTTGTCGCTGATTTTAAGACCCTAGAATAAGACTGCCCTGAACAGCTTAATGTTCTTCAGTTGTTAAACAGCGACACTTTTCTGCGACTGTCTACCGAGGGTCAATGTTCTTCAGCTGTTCTTCTTCTTCAACAGCAGCAGCAGCAGAAACAGAGTTTGGTAAAGCTATAATTTCTTCTTCTCTGGCTCTCCTTAGGTTCCCAAACTCTCGACACCTCTTCTATATGACCCAAGACATCTATTTATATCAAAAATACCGATTAAATATCTCCCAAATCTTACAGAATCTCTTTCTTTCTCTTCACGGCCAAGTTGCGACAATTTCTTGTTTTAGGATTTCTACGCGTTTCTGAGCTTTCCTTTTTATTTTAAACTCTTCCGTAGATAGATATAAATCATTGGGAAGGTTTACAGCGTTTTAATCACTCTAAAATTCCCTAAAACAGGTCACACACGTGATTTTTCATATTTTCTTGTTGTGAGAAAAATCCGTCGTTTGAGCCCAATCTAATCGATTTAAACACCCATATCAGATTCCTAGACCCATAAGGAGTCTATCCTATGAAAATCAGAGGTTTAATCGACCTCAAACTCCTCCAAATCACGATTACCAAAACTGCTCTTTAACTACACTTTTTTCCCGCCAAAACCTGATTTTTGAATGTTGAAGATGATTGCCCCTTATCCAGAGTAGGGGTGCGATTAGCAGATGCCTGGAAATGGGATGCCCCTTAATAATTAGGTTACCCCTTATCCAAAGTGAGGGTCCGAATAGCAAATGTCCTCCCATGAACGCAAAAAACATTTTTCGAGCCAATTTCGCCGCAAAATCTTATTTTTCCAAAAACACCTACAAAGACATAAAAAGCCAAAATAAATACAAAATCGAGCACTAACAATATATATAATTGAGATTATATCAGACACAAAAATGTGTCTATCACAGCTGCTGCAGTGTAACTTTACTCCCCGCTGTTGCATTCCAGCTGATCTTAGCTGCTGCAGTCCAGCTATGTTCGCAGCTCCTGGAGTCCAGCTGATCGCAGCTGCTGCAGTGCAGTCTTGATCGTCGCAGCTGCAGTTTAGCTGATCGAATCTACTGCAGTCCATCTATGTTCACAGTTCCTGCAGTCCAGCTGGCCGCATCTGCTACAATGCAGTCTTGATCGTCGCTGATGCAGTTCAGCTGATCGAAGCTACTGCAATCCAGCTATGTTCGCAGTTCCTGCGGTCCAGCTGACCGCAGATGCTGCAGTGCAGTCTTGATCGTTGCTGCTGCAGTTCGGCTGATCGAAGCTACTGCAGTCCAGCTGACCGCAGTTGCTGCAGTGCAGTCTTGATCGTCGCAGCTGCAGTTCAGCTGATTGAAGCTACTGCAGTCCAGCTGACCTCAGCTGCTGCAGTGCAGTCTTGATCGTCCCTGCTGCAGTTCGAATGATCGAAGCTACTGCAGTCCATCTATGTTCGCATTTCCTGCAGTCCAGCTGACCGCAGATGCTGCAGTGTAATCTTGATCGTCGCAGCTACAGTTCAGCTGATAGAAGCTACTGCAGTCCAGCTATGTTCGCAGCCCCTGCAGTCCAGCTGATCGCAGCTGCTGCAGTCCAGCTTTGCTCAATGTTGTTACCGCCCAGTTTTGCTCATTACTGCAGATGAAAGTTTTGTGTGGCCGTCGCAGTCCAGTTTACCGCAATCACTGCAATCCAATTCTGCAGCAACTATTGTGATCTAGTCGACATAGCTGCTGCTATCCTGATTCATATAACTATTGAAGATATATAAAGATCGATGTCACATCCAGTAGCACAACCAAGGCCATTAGAGGTCCAACAACACACAAAGTCTGTTACCATCTCATCTATTAAAAGGTCACACCCTTTCGCTCGCAACTACCGCGGCTCAGTCCGTAATTGATAGCACCTTAATACCAACAACTCACACAGATTACAGCCGAGTGACGTCAAATATAGCTCATCTTTTCCAAACAACAGTTACTAATATAGTTCTACGCAACTACCACGGTCAAGTTTTACATCGACAGTTACCGCTCACTTTCAACACCACTCCGCTCCAGTATCACGCTTCTGATGCAGTCTAGTTCATCCTCCAGTCTAGTTTTCGCATACAACAACTGCTCATTCCCAAATGTTGCCCGCCGATCTCCCAGTCACAATAGCCTCACTTGGGGGCGTCTTGATTGTGATTTCCACAAACAACAAGAGAAGTTTGCTAATCACCTCAACATCAATAATCCACACTTGGGGGAGAGTTTTGTCATTGACTAAGAAAAAAGTCAACAACCGGTCAACGGTCAAAGTCAACCATCAGTCAATGTCAAGGCCGCGTTGCCGATGGTGCTGCCATGCAGTTTCCATCCATGTTGCCAATGGTGCTTCCATGCAGTTTCCAGCTAAGTACTCTACCGCACTGCCAGCCATTTTGCATGTCATCCAGTCAATCCAGTCTGCCAGCCCATTATGCATGTCAGCCAGTCAGTCCATCATGCAGAATTTACTCAAGGAATCAGCCAACAGTTTCATGCAGAATTGATTCAAAGAGGCATGCAAACAGTTTCATGCAGAATTTATTCAAGGAATCATGAATGAGCAGTTTTATGCGAATTAACACAAGGAGGCATGCAAGGAAACTTTCATGCGGATTAATGCCAGGAGGCATGCAGAGCCAGCAAGTGCAGTTTTAAAACATGAGGGCAGTTTCATGCATTTTCATGCAGAATTGATTCCAGCATGCATGCAAGCACTTTCATGCAGAATTGATTGTAGGGCATACTAATGCCATTTAAATCTATCTCGAAATTTGGTGTTAAAACTGTATAAATAGGGATGCCCTGATAGAGGATAGGTGGAGGAAAAAAGACAAATAGATACACTGTAATACAAATATCAATAAAATATTACTCCTCATGGGGATTCGTCCGTGGACGTAGGCAAACCATGCCGAACCATGTTAAGTCCGTGTATCTGTCACTCCTGATTATTTTGTTTCATTAGACTTGTTTTCATCGACAACACCCAAAACATCGTGTTTAGTGCCTGGAAATATTTCTGGGTACAAACAACACTCAATCATTAAAATGATCCCCTTCCAAGTAAATATTGAGGATCTGCTTTTTCCTGGCACATTATATTATTTCCAAATTCGCAATTTCCTCAGCTTGCTTTTCATCTTGAGATACTGCGGCGACGCACCAAGGTCCTTGACAATTTCTTGCATCACTAAACATAACCATTGAACATAATCATCCCAAACCCTGCAATTTTATGATCCCTGGAGAAAGATGCATCAAATAATCTTAATATATATGTTTAAAAGAGAAGATTGCAAAGTAAAAGAACCATTAGCCTAACAACATCCTGATTTGTAACATTTTGGACTTGATTGATAATAGTCTTATCTACCCTTGACTGATTAACCTATCTCACTAAGACTTGAATCTGCAGGTGCGCATTGTCAAATACTATGACACATATAATCTTCCAAATGTGTCAAAGAGTGAAACCTGCAAATATAATCAGCTCATTTTGGCTATCCTCATAACAGTTATGAAATTTATACCAACTAGATATCCAGTCAATGAGATAAAAACAACCAACAACACCTGCAATGTTAGAATCTAGAGGAAATTAAGTTTTAATTCATCGCCATTCATGGAATGGAAGACTAATTTTGTATTCCTGATCTTTAGAAATCGCTCCAACAACAGTTTTGTAATTGAAGTATTAACATCAATACAGTGATATGTCTTTTCTTTATGCTTTATGAAAAAGAAGGTACATACACTCAAATGCGGGTCTATCTTTATTCAAATCTTCTATAAAAACGAAAGGACATCAACTAAACTCAATCAAATTCTCAACATCTCATTTATTTTCATATATTTTGTATCAATATTAGTGTTGCAGACGGTGTCCCAATTCACTATAGAGGAAGATATTTCCATAATTACAAATTTGTTTAATGTTTATCATGCAGCAAATCATAGAGAATGCATAACTTCTTGTACACAAGTGTGGGATGAGGTATTTCAACAATATTTAGCTACCTATGGGAATTCCAGCCAAAGAACTAGGAATTATATACGACAACAAGTTTCATCCATAAGGCGAGGAGTGAAACTATATGTTAGTATTATCGTTCGACTATGGCAAAACCTCCGTTCAGGCTAGACATATGCAGATGTTGTAAGTAATTTTCAGTTACATTTATGTCTTTAAAAAACTACTGATATATATATAAATATTTTTATTCTATGTTTCATATAGGAAAACACTGCAAAGCATTACTATTATGAGACGACAAGAAAAGAATTCCGGTTTTGTGAATGTTACTTACTTTTAATAAACAACATTTACGAGTACAATCCCATACAAATAGCTAATCAGGGTCCTCCACCGGAGGGAGATGATGATTAACACAGCTGAATCAACGTAAATGATTTTGTGCGTATATTTATCTGTAAACCCTCACGAGAAATCACTCGTCTGTTAAGGTCACTTAGCGGTTTAAAGGCTTGTTGCACATGCTAAGTGCAACTTACATTAATCCCGCGGAGTATTATTTGGAAGAAGATTTATCCTTTTTTCGGAGCATGGTACTATACTACCCAAAGCTGGGTCACGAACGTAGAATGAATGGTTGTCCCAGTCAAAGTCATTGGATTACCATGCATGAGAATTTCAACACTTAAACTAGTAACTCAAACAACCGTACTTCGATTGACTTGTTCTTTTGACATGTTTCCATAGCTAATGCAGTTCACGAATTCAATCATTTACTTTGAAATGTCAACCGATGTCAACTCATGGATAAAACTGATAATGAAGTTATAGCGAGAGCTATGGAGGAATGCCATAGATGGAAATGTTCTAATTTCCGGTATGAAGCTCATTTCAACATCTTTAAGGTGATGGATAGATTCAAGCCTTTTGTGGGGCCAGCTACTGTACTATATCTTAGAGACAGTGTAGGACAGTCTTCAACGAACCTCGCCTGTCATAAATGACGACCAATAATATAATGAAATTGATTTTATGGGTATATCTAACTGTTAACCCTCATTAAACATAACTCATCCACCAGGGAAGCCTGGTGGTTTAAAAGCTTGTTGCACATGCCAAGTGTAACTGTATTTTCAACGAAACTGAATTAAGAATAACATATTTACTTTTGTGTAGCCAAATTTCAAACGGTGTAATCTCTTGTGATCAATTTATAATATTTGAAAATCATGTTACGAGTTTTAGTCGAACTCTATGTTGTTAGGACTCCTCATGCAACCTTCATATTCCGACCAGCACGCGATTTATCAATAACAATGTGAGTTATGTAGTCTGAGTGTAAACGAGGTATAGCATAAAAAAGGGAAAACAAATATTTAACGCCAGAGACCAATGGTTAGGCGCCAAACCATTAGACACTTAGAAGCATATATATTATGAGAGAATATCTTGTTGAACGCCAAATTGTTGGACGCTAAAGCATATTTTTGAGCGCCTAACCATTGGTCGCTCATGTGTTGGTTCAAGATAACTTCCAAGAAAATGCTTGAACCTTAAGTTGAATCAGAGAATAAACCACGTTTTTGTAATGGTTTTTTGGCTGAATGTTGAATCTTGAACGACCATAGCACCTAGTCTAAAGATAAAATTGAAGTGGTACCGATGCATTACTTCTGAAGATAACCTAACTTACTAACTCTAACCTAACCTTACTTACTAATTCTAACCTAACCTAACTTACTAACTCGACCAGGTGAAACTCTGACTAGATGATTCGCAGATCCAATTGTTGATACTTTATAAGAATTCAACTATTTTTGAGCCTTTAACTGGAATAGGTAATATTTAAGAGCTTTGATCAACCAAAAAACCCTGTCAAAGTCGTGTATATCAACTATTCTTAAGATTTTAGCTGGAATAGGTAATGTTCAAGAGCTTTGCTCAACAAAAAAAAATAATTTAAACTTACATATTTCAACTATTCTTGAGTCTTTACATGGAATAGGTAACATTCAAGAGATTTTATCAATAAACAAACCCTGTCAAAGTAGAAATATATTCTTCCCCGTTAACGAGACTATAACATTCCACACAGTATACTATCATGTCGCACTTCCTCTTCTTCCTGACATATTGTAGTAATTGTACTTCTTTCGGGATTTGACTTAACCGTAAAAGGGACCCAACTGGAAAATTGTACCCCAAACAACTAGCACTTCAGGTGCAGCTTCGCCAAATTTCTTTCTTGAATCCAAACTCCAAATCTAACGAAAAATAACATTTATAAGTTTCCATGGAATTTTCTCGGTCAACTACTTTTGGTCATGGTTTGGTTGAAACAAAAAAAGTGCAAGGTCTGGGATGTATTGTGGTGGTGAGGCTCACCCCTATTAGTTCCACGGGATTTATCCCGAGTTTTCCCAAGATCATCCTATAACTATTTTTTTCCCATGTGCTTTGTCAACACGAACAATTACAGGCTTTTTTTGTGGTACTATGATTTGTGGTCAATATCACCACGGAGATCAGATCATTACTATGCAAAAGAAATGAATGTTCCATACAATTATAAACAATTTATGTTCAAAAAAGTTAAACTCACCGTCCATTTTAATTTCGAAACATAAAAGATAAAGAACTAAGAAGCGCCCAGTTAAAATCACTACTTCACTACTGATTGAGGGGTATGCCATTTTCATATTTATAATCTTCTACATATAGCAAAAAAACTCAACCGATTTGTTAATTTTTCTCTTCACTTACCTTGCTTGTAGTAGGTTTTGACCAAGGTTTGAAAAACAGCCGTTTTTCCGAAAAAACGTCCGTTATAACGCTCACGCCCATATACCGTGCCCGTGAGGCTCACCAACACGCTTACCTAAATAACACCGATAAATAGGAAAAAATGGCGTTATTTAGACCCGTCATAACCGTTTTCACACCTGTGATTACCGTTTTTCTAAAATTAATATTTCAGTTTTTTTCTTCTAAATAACATTTTAACACACGTTTTTTACACCGTATTTTCCGTTTCATACCGGTTAAACCCGTTTTTAAGGAAAAAAAATTTGAGTTGGAGAAATTCTTATACAATTTTTAATTTCAAACTTACAACTAAAATTTCATAAATAATCATTAAACACTTCAAATTTTATAAACTTACAATAAGTAACCTAGTGACAGTAGTGCTTGAAATTTTAAACTTAGACAAACCAACTTGTACCGGCATTTTTTTCCGACTTATTCAAGTATTTTCTGTTTTCTCGACGATTCTCAGTTGATTCCTCCTCCTCTTCCTCCGCCTCATATTGGTTCGTGTAATGCATTTGGCTGTCGTAGTTAACAGTATCGTCATCTTCATAACCATAGTCTTCTTCCTCATTATCATTACGATTATCTACTTCATTATTGATATTAATATTGGAATTATACTCTTCATTAATTCCTCGGGTATCTTCTTCTGGACGATCTTCAGTGTAATGAGAATTGTATATGAGATTTTCATTTTCATGACCTTGTGTATTGTCTCCAAATGTTAGGTTACCAAAGTCATAAACAAAGTTACTCACTGGCAACCTTTGATATGAGATTTCAACTTCTGTATCATGCCATTCGTATGGTGGAGGGAGAGGCTCTGGATTATTAGCTGCTTCCTCTTCCAATTCATTTAACCAATGTTCTTCCTGAGGTAAAACTGGTGTTTCATCATCCCCTGCTATCCAATCAAGCATATTTTCATCTGTCAGCAGGCTATGAACATCGTGGACATCGATGTTATGTCGCTTTGCTTTACCTTGAACTCTTTGCTGCTCCAATCTTAAATTGTACTGAACATATACCAAATCGTTTATTCTTGACGAAACTAAACGGTTGCGTAGTTTGGTGTGAATTCTTTCAAACACACTCCAATTCCTCTCGGATCCAGACGATGTGTTTGTCTGGCTTAGTATCTTTACCGCGATCCTCAGGAGTGATGGAAACTGAGCACCATATGACAACCACCAGCTTACAGGATCACCTTGCAGAGCAGCCAATCTTGCTGATGGTGATGCAAATTGGCCTTGCATCATTTGCATTCTTCCCGCCTAAAAATATCAAAAACTGTGAATAGAAATTCATATAATTACGAAATTAATTGTTAATAAAAATTCACACCTCTAGCATGCATGTCGCTTGTTCTTGAGGGCTACTAATCATTTTTGATATAACTTCACTGAGACAAATTTGGGGTTGAGAAATTTCATTGTTGATGAGATTGGCTGCTGGGTTGTAGATATAATATGGATTCAGAAAATGCGCTGCAGCATGAAGAGGAGAACTCAACTGATCTTTCCATCGTCGGTTAATCACACCTACAATAGAATTATTTCGAGTTTTACCCAAACCCCTTTCTATAGTTTCCACACATGTAGCAAGTGCATGAAACAAATAACCCATGGTAGGTTTATCTGAATCCAAGAAACGGATCATTTTCAATAAAGGACCAACCATCATGCATGCATTTTGGCATGTGTGCCAAAACATCTCATTCAAAATAATGTTTTTCACATCTTTAGCCGTACGAGTTTTTCCTTCTGGCGAGTTCACAAATTCTTGGTCTACAAAAAGACTCTCGATTGCATTACGTTGATCAATGATACTTTTGATTGCGATAAAATTTGTCGCAAACCTTGTTAAGCCAGGGCGCAATAGATTGCGTCCCCCAGAATGTTGTCTGAATCTAGCAAGAACCCAACCATGATTATAAATAAATTTACTGATTTTTCTAGCTTCTGGAATCACACCTTTAACAAAGGGGAACTTTTCAGTATCTTCCAACATTAAATCCAACACATGAGCTGCACAAGGTACCCAAAAAAATGTACCATACTCTATGGCCAATCTCATACCTATTAAAACAAAATGAGAAATGAATTAATAATATATAAAAATAAACAACTGTAATTAAATTAAGTTGTAATAGTTACCTGCGGCTTTGAATTGGGATCCTTGATCAGTTACTATTTGAACAATATTTGTCGGACAAATATCTTCTATAACCGGTCTGAACAAACTCATCAAATACTCTGCTGTCAACCGATTATGCTCGATGTCAACGCTTTTCAAAAATGATGTCCCATGGCCACTGTAAACTAAGAAGTTTACAATCGTATGGTTATTTTTGTTTTTCCAACCATCTGACATGAGTGCACACCCATACTCTCTCCAATAATTTCGTTGGACCGACACCACATCCTTCTGAATCCTTTGTTTTTCCTGCCTTAATAATGAGTTCGACAACTTATAGGAAGATGGAGCTCTGTATGATTTTCCGAAATTTGCAACTGCATTGAATACCTCGTGGTACTGAGTTGAGTTGGCCACATTGAAGGGAATATCATTAGCATAGAAAAAACGTCCAACAGAAGAATCAACTTTTTCCCGGCATGTTTTACTTCTCCCAAAATTCGCCATGCTAGGTTGAGAATCCCTATTAGTATTATATTGTCCTCCCATATCTACAGACATCCTAGGTGCTTGGTGTGGTGTACGCATTGAAGAACTAGGTATGTCCATAGAGGCCTGTGGACGCTGTGATGTACCTTCTCCGGCATTAGTATTCTTACTTTTTCGTCCAAAAAGGTTCTTCAACTTCGATAACCCGCCCATTTTCTTTTGTGTTACCGGCACTTGTTCTTCTTCATCTATATCATGCACAGGGTTCCACGGTTTATTTTCATACATATCTTGAATTTCTGTATCTTCATATTCAGTTTCTGGTACTCGTTGCCGTTTTGTTTTGTTTCTGTCTTGCACCCATACTTTTGCTAAATTTTTAATCTCAGGTGGCACATGCATGCATGGAGTAATTGTACCTCTTTGTTGTGCCAAATGCATTTTGAAACGCGAAATTCCCGCAGACACTTCTTTTTCACAAAAATTACACTTCAACTTTTTACCATCACTCATTACAGTACAATATGCATGAAAAACATCTCGTTTTGCAGATGTTGATCCTTCCATTATATTCTGTAAGTAGGAAATTTCACATAGCAATAAGTGACATATATAAATACAAGTTAAGTGGACATATTCCATCAATATAAAAATGGTTAGAGTAGCATTATAATTAGAAATCACAAGTTGCATTAGTCATTTACTCAACTTGAATATTAAAAGTTGAAATTAAGGATCGTGTAGCCTCTCATTTTTTCATGATTGAGAACAGGAATACAAACATACCATACATCAATTCATCATGCTATTTTTTTTATAAAGAAACAATGATTTTTTTACGTGCCAACTGATTCAAGTTGAATGAAAAATCTACAAAAAATAATTAATATTACCTCTTAAACTTGTATTTGAGAAATTCAAAATGTAAAGCATTCCTTTGAGCAAGAAGCAGAGAACCAGAGGTATTGATTTCATTTCAATTCTCTTCTTGTCCTTTTAAAGCATTCCTTTGGGCAAGAAGACATAATAGCTAGCAAATCGAAATATTCTTGAAACATTTGGAATCTCGTTGCATGCGTATATAAGCACAGGCTAGCTATGTCTTTGATCATGAAACCAACTACTTTTTTTACTTTTTTTTTTTGTATTATTTCTTTAACTTTTGAGTCTGAACTCTAAAGTACAGACCACATGCAGCATATACTATACACACCTCCAAATGCAAAAGAAAAAGATAAATCGACTCCCTGACTTCCCTCTCTCACTCTCTTTTTCTCTAGCTAGTCTCTGACTCTCTTCATGTTGCATTCCTTGTTGGTTAGTCTTGTAGCAAGTAGCTAAGAGCCTAGGAGTATTATTTGACAACAAAGTTTTGACTGCTTTTGAATCCGAATATGCATTATTGAAATACT
This sequence comes from Papaver somniferum, assembly GCF_003573695.1. Taxonomy (NCBI): domain Eukaryota; kingdom Viridiplantae; phylum Streptophyta; class Magnoliopsida; order Ranunculales; family Papaveraceae; genus Papaver; species Papaver somniferum. The sequence goes on from NC_039365.1 coordinate 31,625,441, forward strand.
GGGGAATTCATTGAACTATTCGAGTGACAACTTGAACATATCAAGTGGATAGTGATAGTATGCGTGTATAAATATTGTCGGTAGACGATAACTACAATGCATTGTTATAAGTCATAGACTTAGGGTTGTGAATTTTACTAGATATCCATAAATTTGTATGTTAAAAACCCATAAACAAATAAATAAAAAATCAAATAAATAAATTAAACCAAAAAAAATGAAAAAACGTAGTAACAACGTTATTTAGACCCGTTGTAACCGTTTTCACAGCTGTAATTACCGTTACATAGGAAATTCAGATCACAAATTATTTATTTTTCTTATTTAACCGTTATCACACCCGTTATTTTAAAAAAACGTCAAAAAAACGCGTTTTATTCCTATATAACGCGTTTTTGACCCAAAACGTGCTCACACCCGTCAAAACACGTTATAACGGTCACGCCTAGTACCTGTGACCTGGGCCGTGACCCGTTTTTCGAACCTTGGTTTTGACTGAACTGAACTCAATCAATTTATTGTCACCTCTCTCTGTACTTCTGTAAAATAGACTTGGTTAGGGGTGCACATACCCTACCCATACCCGCCAACCCTACCCTACCCGCCAGTTTTTTAACCGTATCCTATCATATCCACTATTTGGCGGGTAGGGTGGCGGGTAAAGATTTTCTTAACCGCCAGTAAACGGGTAGGGTGGCGGGTATAGGCCATATCCTACCCACTCTACCTAGAAGTGCACATACCCCTACTCCTACCCGCCAACCCTACCCTACCCGCCAGTTTTTTAACCATATCCTACCCTATCCATTATTTGGCGGGTAGGGTGGCGGGTAAAGATTTTCTTAACCGCCGGTAAACGGGTAGGGTGACGGGTATAGGCCATATCCTACCCACCCTACCCGTTGTGCAGCCCTAGACTTGGTTTTGGGTAGTTTTGTTTCTTGCCATCCCGGCTTTCCAAGTGCTTTTGAAAACAAAAATCATATTTTTTTTTGCCAAAGTACAAATATATTCGAAAATGTATCCCCCAGAGTTGTCCACCAAAGTTATCCCCCACGTGTTACATAAGTATTGGCTCAATTTCTTTAAATGGACCCACTTGCTATCTCCATTGAAATATTTTGGCAAAATCTAGAGGTCTAAATTACGCCGGCTAGTGGGAGCCTAGTTAGTAATTCGGGATTCGTCAAACGTACGGAACGGTAAACGTACGAGTATTATACGGTTTTGTAAAATTCAGATTCGGTCCAAAATTCGGTCAACGGGACGTGATTCGTCAGTAATTCGGAACGGCATACGTACGTGTATAATTCGATTTATAAATGTGAGTTCGGCTCTGAAAATTCGGTATCTATATATAACAAATAATTTGTATTTATAAGGTCATAGACCAATTTTTATGCATATGTGTGAGTTATTTAAAGAAAAAATAAACTTAATATGATGATATTAATAATATATACAACATTAGTTATCTAAGAGGACGTCGTATGGTGGTTTAGATGCTTGGTTAGTGAGTTTGAGATCTCTCTCACCTTCACCTTCAAATTTCTTCAGTCGTTTTTGTTTCATAAAAATTACAACACGTCTAATATTCGGTCGTGTATGCTCGGGAGGCAGTAAAGCCCAAAAAGTGGAGTCTTTGAAAAGTAAAAGCTAAAGAATTTATGGCGAATTAAGCGGACGTATCATTCGAGATACGTAAAATTCGTGAACGATTCGCAAATAATCCGAGAATGCCACATAATACGCGACTTGGGTTCGGAGTTGCAAATGTACGCGAATAAGACGGTAAAATTCGTGATACAGAAAAATTCGCAAATGATTCGTGAATCATTCGCGAACTTACTAACTAGGAGTGGGAGATGATAATGATGGATGATGGTGGGGGATGAGTAGAACTGAACTGTTACGGATACTGTAACACTCCATGCAGTGTAACATCCAGTCGTCTTTCTTTTCTTCGTGACATATTTTACTTCTTTCTGAATTAGCTATCGAAAATTGTTAACATACCGCTAAAAAAAACAGCTAAAAAAAATCACCCAGACATAAGGTTTCTTACAAAGCGAGATCCACTGTTATTCTCCAATGACAGGACCCATCCGTTTGTGAGTAGACGGTTTTTGTGATAATCAGACACATCACAAAAACAACTATTTTTTATTATGAAACATGGAGTCCGTCCCAAATGATTATTTATTGACTTAAACAACTATTTAATGCAAGGGAACGAACTGGAAAATGGTACCCAAAGTCCTAAACAAGTATAACCTGGTGCAATTTCGCCAGAACTATTTTTTCAATCCAAAGGTAAAAATGATTTTTCAATCCAAAGCTAAATGCAAGTAGCTTCGGAAAGCTGCTGACTTGCCGAAACCATGAAATTTTTACAGTCAACAACTTTTGACCACGATTCGGTGGACATAAAAAAATTAAGAAAATGCAAGTATGAGAACAAACATTCAAGATTCCTAATGGGTCCTCTTATCTTGTATTTCCGTATACAAAATAAGAAGGATTTACGAGGTAACCTTTTATATAAGGATTAATAGTTTTTATCGGAATTACCGTTTTTAATGCACTTATATAATAAATGATGCAATTTCATAAATACCCTTTGTATTTACATACAGTAATGATTAGTTTATGACATGGATCCCACATAAATACTTGGACTAGCTAAGTTTTAGAATGTCCGTCATTTATCCATTCTTCTCCATATCTCCTATCCATATCCGTGGATTTAATTCCGAGATTCGAGCAGCAAAATTCTAGGTTACGGTTTTGATTTTTTTGTTACTCTCTAATTCAACTGCGACCGTACCTCTTTTGTTACCTGTTACGACCGGTTTTTCACATCAAAAGTTTTTTTGGATGGGCAAATGATCTTTTATATTGATAATGACAATTGGGCAAAGTAACTGATATTAATTAGGATTAATGGATAATACGAGAGAGGAAAACCAAAACGATCAAAACCAAAAGAGTATACAAAAGATGGATGAGTAATGACTCATTAATAGGTAGCTAGAACCAACATAAAGTAAGGTTCTGACTCATTAATGGCGCAAAATAAAATAAGATTTGATTTTTACAAGGGTAGAACTAGAAATAATCATTTCTAGAAAAGGTAAAATCTGATTTCCAAGATTTTTAAGTTATCCAAGACTTTTTACACAGGGATTAGAAGTTTTTACCTTGTAAGTCCTCCTTATCTTATATACGGTATACAAGATAAGAGGACCCTTACTAATAGAGTACCGAATTGCTATACTAAAATACACATAAAACAAAATAGTCGTTGCCCTTGGGATGGTATCCTAGTAATTTGGTACCCCATTAGCAGCCTTGCAAATTTTATGTGGATTATTGTCAACTAACATTCAGCTATTGTCCAATTATTAAATGAAATTTACTGTGGATAGGTAAAAACTAAATAGTAAAAAATAATTCTATCCATTCCGGGTGCTCTGTGATAATCAGGCACATCATAGAAACCCCAAAATATTGGCCCACTTGCTAAATGATCCGTTCTGTGGGCTCTGCGATGATCCAGCAGTAGCTGTAGCACATCTAACAAAATGAAAACCTAAAATATTGAAGAAATCCCATAGAAGGTTCATAACTAGAAGCACTACATCCAACAGGCGCAAACTTTTGGCTGAACCTCAAACGTTTCAAATTTCGAAGAAATCCAACCTAAAATAAACAACACAAGAAAAAACAGCAGAATCATCTTCAAGATATGTCTTCTAATCTATTCCGCCCTTTTGTTCTTTCCTTGCTTTGACCATCAACAGAGGCATTCTCGGCAGCATTATCTTTCGCAACATTTCTTCTTCAGGATTTTTCTGTCCAGTAACATCTAAAAGTGAAAAACATTAGGCCATAACTTCCAGTATTTGTGGAAAAGTACAACTTACCTTCTAAACAGGATCTAAGTGAAACGGAAAACGGACAAAAACAAGAAATATGTACAAAATGATAAACTCAACGGTAGTACTATAACTTGACATTTAAATGAAAGAATTACCATGAGGTCCATGACCGTTAAAAGAAGCATCACCGGTAAAATAACCAGTAAGATGTACGCCATAATCACCATTGCCAGTAACGGAAAGAATAATATCACCATCATCTTCCCCGAACTCAAGATCAATATGACAAGACCGTTGGTACGTAGCTCGTAACAAACGAGCACAAAAGAATGGATTCTTTTCCCTCACGTTACACTGACAGTGAATTGTATAACCAGTAGCAACATTAGGTGCAAGAGTTGCCTGCAAAATCAAAACATCAAAATCATAAGCGAACAAGTATGCAAATAATAAAAAATTTGCTAGCTATGCCTATTAGTAGAATCAAACGATCTTAGATTCATCGGTTTATAGACAAGGACACCCATACTTGAGAAATCCAGGTAGTACTTCAACTCCTGGTATCATATTCATAAATAAAAATAAACATCAGAACAAACTTGAGAGATCAATACAAAAGCAACATGAAGAAGAAACATTAGAACTTGACAAGATCTTTGTTGCAAACAAAACTAACCCCAAAATGACATTTTTCTGTATTTGGAAATTTGAATGAGAAATGACCAGCTCTCTCTTCATATTTATAGTGTACTCTTTTTAAAAATAATCCATTTTCGATGCAGTCTACGAACGAGTGAAATTAATTTTCGCATGCGCGTGCTGTCAAATGTGGCCAATTAGACCAAGAAGTTTCAAACTTTCAATTGCTTCTTTGAAAAATGTTAAAGTCTGCGCGGGCATCCAACTCAAAACCAATAGGTAATGAATGGAGCGGCACTTCCATATTACTATATTTTAAGTTAATTAAGCGGATAATAGCGATGTGGGATTATTGTCCTTTCACACATCCCCTCACGTGTAAGACCAGTCACTGGGACTCACACGTGGACCTACGTACGAGTTAATCAGTCCATCGATAACAGGTGCACACAGTTGAGTGACTAAATCAAGGGGTAACACCTCGGCCAGTATCGGCACTGGCCTACACCCCGGGTGTACAGGTCACAAAATCGGTTAAACACTTGGGCCAGTAACTCGGCGTACGCAGATCTGGGTATGGGGCTTAGCTCTTATACCATGTTAAAGTCTGCGGGCATCCACTCAAAACCAATTCAATGAATGGTGGGGTCCTTCCATATTATATTTTAAATTAATTAAACAGATAATAACAATGTGGGACTATTTTCCTTTCACAAAAAAAATATCACCTAGACTAGACATACATTCACTCCTGCAATTAACTTCTCCCCTTTTCGAGCTGAATCTAAGTCATTCCCCAGATACTTTTATGAGCAGCAAGTAAACTCTTGCGCGTCTTTCGATTTTTCCATGTAGTGTAGATTGTACCCGTTCGTCCTTTTTTAGGTTCCCACACCACAATGTTATTTCCGCCTTACGTATTCCCTAGTTACTACTGCTATAAGGTAATTTCTTTGTACCTAACAATGACCAGTGACCACAACAGTGATACTGATTGTATCATTCGGGAAATTAGGCCCATTTTCTGATTTTAGTTTATGAGCCAGTACATTTCACCTTTTTTTTATTCTGGAAAATAAGTTACCACCTATCTCCCAAACAATGTTGCGAGATTTACTTCATTTTATGATAGTGTAATTTATTAATGTTTTAATTATTCTTCTACTAATTACACGAAACTATGAAGTTTTGATTATTCTTCCAAGCCACATAGATACAACCACTTCTACCTATCACAGTCACAGGACGCTTCAATAACACTTACTCCAATAACACTTACTTTGCTTAATTCAGTCGTAAATTCTTCCTGAACAAGGCCTTTACAGTTCCAAATAGGAATTTGCAGATTCCCTATAAAAGTATACATGATTTTTCATTTATCTTTTTAACTTTTTAATAGGAAACAAAATTTGATTTAACAACTTAAAAAGACTACACAACCAATATCTCTCTAGCGACCGAGAGTTCTTCACCAAAGAGGTAAATCATGACCCCAGAAAATTGAGCTATGCCTGTGTATACATATATCTCACCATCAGACACGTGTATATAGAAAAATACGTGGAAAACATGCAGGTCAGGACATCAAAATACGATGCACTACGGAACACCAAATAAACCCCAAGGAGTTACTTTATCTCATCCCCAAAAGAAGCTAAGATCAACGGTGGAGAGAAAGTTAGCTGACACGGACGTGACAGGGGAAGAAGACACTTGTCTGACACGAGCAGACATCTCAACTACCCTCATTAAACACTCTGAGCAGTATACGTGTCGATCAACCCGTGGGACGAGCGAGGATGTCTCTGCGTGATCAAGTGGCAAACGCAGACCTCTGCGTAATGGACACAAGACACTAGAAGATAAGGTTCCAACGGCCTTCAGAGACGGGTCCCACACTCTAACCCTATAAATACCCCCTCTCCACCAAGAGGAAGGGGGATCAGAAAAATCAGGAAGGGAAAGAGAGAGAGATTGCGAGTGTAAGGTAATCCTTTAGAAGAGAAAAACATGTAAACCCAAAAGTCATTCGACTACTCTTGTAACCGTGAAGAATATAGTGAAACAACAAACCCCGTGGACGTAGGCCTTAGTGCTGAACCACGTAAACCTCGGTCTTGTTTACATTTCAGCACTTTATACTTGTCTAACTCCATGGATCTTTACTTGTACGTTTTGCTTTCTTTGTTTTTACCTATATCCCGTGCGCAAACACCTCGCATGGAGTTGTTAGATGAGGCTATGATAAACCCGAAGGTTTTGAGCCAAGGAATCAACACTAGGATATCATCATCACAAATCACTCTAGATTACGATGATTGGTTGTGAGCATTCGGATGCCTTCGTGATTTGTGTGCTCACAATTTGGCGCTAAAAACAGGGACTTCGTCTCGGTAAAAGATTTATCTTGTCCTGTGATTTCATTTCAAATTGGCATATGATTGCTCTGATTTATTAGCTCGGACCGTATAGATCATTTGTTAACTTTATTATATTCAAAAAACTCACCTATTATCTTCGATAAGATTTATTGTTTTGATCCGTGGATTTACGTTTTTCTTTAGATCTCGTGCGAATTGTATAAAGTCGATGGGATAGTGGTGGACGAGAACGAAGAGTGGATGGAATCTCCTATCATCTTCGATGCCGAGGATATCGAAGAAGATATGGAAGACCATAACGATCCCTTGGTCCTAACGCTACGAGTAGCTGGATGTAACCTCAAAAAGATCCTCATAGACGGGGGAAGCTCCGTAAACGTCCTATTTTACGATGCATTCAAACGGATGAAGCTCCATGATGAACAGTTAATGACCTCTTATTACACCATCTACGGATTCAATGGAGCAGCCACGAAGCCCTTGGGAGACATCATGTTGCAGGTTAACGCAAGGCCCATGAAACTAGAAACCCGATTCAGTGTGGTGGACACCCCTTCCCCCTACAACGCCATTATTGGACGAAAATGGATACATAAACTCAAAGGAGTTGCGGCAACGTACCACCAATATGTCAGATTCCCAACACCTGAGGGAGTAATGGAAATCAAGGGAGATCGGGTCACTACGAGAGAGTGCCAAGCCACTCAGGATCATATCAACAACGAGCAAGAAGAGCAGCGAAAAATCCGAAGAGTAAAAAATAAAGAAACCGCGAAAGAGAAGGCCATACACCTGTTCCTCAAGGAAACTACAGGGAAGGGCTTGACGAAAGATGATAATGTCCTAAGCACAGAGACAAGTACTTCAACAACCAGCGAAGAACAGAAACACACTAAATAGCAATTAAAGAACGTCCCAGTCCTAGGAAATCCGAAGCCTGTGTTCACACCAGTGGAGCCCGTAAAAGAAATCAACATAGGAACGGAAGAAAGCCCGAAGATGATCAAAATAGGGACCATAATGGACGAAGGAAGGGAAGATTCTTTAACCAAATTACTTAAGGAATACGCGGATGTGTTCGCCTGGAAGCTAGGAGATATGCCGGGGATTGACCCAAAAGTAATCCAACACGAGCTACGCATCAAACCGGGCACGCCCCCGTTCAGGCAGAAAATATGAAAAGTAGCTCCAGAGTATCATGAGGCAGTAGAAACAGAACTTCGGAAACTACTAGACGCAGGATTTATCAAGGAAGTCAAGTACCCTACCTGGATCTCCAACATGGTCATTGTTCCTAAGAAAAATGGAGGGGTTAGAATATGCATCGACTTTACTAATCTCAACAAGGCATGTCCAAAGGACATCTATCCTCTGCCGAGCATAGACCAGCTGGTAGAAGCAGTAGAAGGATATGAAGAACTGGCATTAATGGATGGACATTCTGGCTACAACCAAGTGGCCCTGGCAGAAGAAGATCAGCCACACACAGCGTTCTACACCCCACATGGCCTTTATTGCTACACTAGAATGCTCTTCGGACTTCGAAACGCAGGGGCAACATACCAAAGAATGGTCGATGCTATCTTCAAGCCATGGATTGGAGGAACCTTAGAAGTCTACGTTGACGACATGCTCGTCAAAAGCAAGCTGCGCAAAGATCACCACCAGGATCTGAGGAATATCTTCGAAGCAATGAGAAAACATCACATGAAAGTGAATCCGGAGAAATGTACTTTCGGCGTCACCTCGGGGAAATTCCTCGGGTATCTGGTAACAAAAAGGGGCATCGAGGTAGACCCAGCAAAGATTCAAGCCATAGTAGAGATGCCGTCCCCAAAGAATTTAAAGGAAGTACAGAAACTCAATGGATCCATAGAAGCTTTGGGAAGATTTATTGCCCGGTCCTCGGACAAATGCAAACATTTCTTCAATATTCTCAAAAAAGGGAGCAGGTTCGAATGGACCGTTGAATGCGAGGAAGCATTCCAAAAAATCAAAGAACACCTAGCCTCAATCCCGATCCTGCAGAAGCCAGATCCTGATGAGGTTTTGGCACTGTACATAGCAGCAACAGAAGACGCAGTCAGCGCAGTATTGGTCAAAACCAATACAAAGATAGAACAACCTATCTATTACGTCAGCAAGACCCTCAATTCTGCGGAAAGGAACTATACTAAGATTGAACAGCTCATCCTCGCACTTCCTAACTCACCTCGTCAGGTTCCCATGCAAAGCACCATTGGAAGCAGTCCTCAAAAGCACGGGAAAAGTGGGCCGAATAGACAAATGGAACACCCATCTGGACCAATTCAACATCATTCATGAAATTCAACATTCTCGGAAGTCCCAAGTTCTGGCGGATTTCCTAGCAGACCTCCCCCTTGACAACGACGAAGAGATTAAGGGAATACCAGAAGCCGAGGAAGAAAACAAGGATCCAATGGATATCCTCGAACCTGCGAGTCAAAGACAATGGGAAGTCTTCGTCGACGGATCCAAAAATAAGGAAGGATCAGGAATAGGCATTGTCATTATCACCCCAACCGGAGAAAGGATTATACAGGCACTTAGGTTAGAATTCAAAGAGCATACCAACAACATCGTTGAATACGAAGCTGTCGTACATGCTCTCCATATAATAATAGAGATGGGGGTAACCGATGTAAGGCTGACAAGTGATTCGCAGCTTGTCATACGGCAAATAGGGCTCGAGTATAATGTGTACGATGACACCCTCTCAGCTTACATGGCCTTGGTCCAAACATTGGCATCGCAAATCCCGAACATTAAGTTCCGGCACTTATGCAGAAGGGACCTCAGGCACGCGGATGCCCTAGCATATATATCATCCATGCTGAGGGATAAAAACGTCGAAGCTATTAAAATAGCAAGGGTATACGAGCCTTCGATTACATCTCAATTCTCCTTCGCTACCAGTCAAGATACAGTGGAAGAAAATATTGAAGACCAGGTGGGAGAAGACATCCATAACGACTTTGACGAAGAAGATATCTTGTCAAGAGCAAATCAAGACGAAGACTTCAGCAACGAAGATGACTGGAGAGTGACGATCTATGCCTTTCTCGAAAAGGGAAGCTTACCTGCGGATCAGAAACAAGCTAGGAAGATACTCTCCAAAGTAGGAAGATATGATCTTTGGGATGGGGTCCTGTACAAGAAATCCTTCCTTGGACCATTACTACGTTGCTTGTCCCGGAAATAGGGGAATCGAATTCTAAATGATATCCATTATGGTGACGCGGGGAATCATAGCGGCATGAGATCACTAGCTGACAAAGCAAAAACGCAAGGATATTACTGGCCGACAATGATACAGGACGCCGCGAGGATGTCCCGACGGTGTGAAGAATGTCAACGCTTCGCCAAAAAGATCCACGCGCGGGCAACAATGTTAAACTCCGTCGATAGCCCGTGGCCATTTTCAAAATGGGGCGTAGACATTGTCGGACCTTTTATCGAAGGATCAGGGAAAAGAAGATTTTTGATAGTAGCCACGGACTACTTCAGTAAATGGGTGGAGGCAAAGGCCTTGGCCAGGATCAGAGACGTGGATGTGTTTACTTTCATATTCCATAACATCATTTGCAGATTCGGTATACTCGCCGAAATTGTATCTGATAATGGTAAACAATTACAGGGGAAAAATATAGACATGCTCTTCAATACTTTCAAGATAAGAAAGAACAAGTCCACCCCCATATACCCTCAAAGCAACGGGCAAGCGGAAGCTACCAATAAGACCCTCGCCCTTATACTAAAAAAACAATTAGACGAGCATAAAAGGAGATGGTGTGAACAGCTGCACAATGTGTTATGGGCATACAGGACAACGCGAAGATCCGCCACTGGGGAATCCCCGTTTCTTCTCACTTATGGAGCTGAAGCAGTCATCCCTACAGAGATACTCATGCCAACCACCAAGACCGAAGCGTGGGAGAAAAATATCACAACAGACATGATGTTAGAGAGATTGGACGACCTAGAAGAAAGAAGGGAAGCAGCATTGCAGAAGATGGAAAATTACCAACGAAGACTTGCAAGGGAGTACAACAAAAAGGTAAAGCTTCGGAATTTTGTAGAAGGGCAGTATGTGTTAAGAACAATCCCACAGTATCAACAAGAGAAGAGATGGGGAAAGTTAGCACCTACGTGGGGAGGACCTTTTATAATACATGATATTGCGGGAGGCGGTTCCTACTACCTTCGTAATATGAAAGGCGAAGTCCTCCGACATCCTTGGAATGCTAAGTGGATCAAACCATACTTCCCATAGGTGCAACGCAGCCTTGCAACTGCGTGAAGGGTACCAGAAGAAGAAGGGAGTGTTAACACTCTACATGTTTCTATCTCTGGACGAGGAATTGCAGGCCTCAACCTATCAATCAAACAAGCTTTCTATGTATCCACTAAACCTATCGACAATATTGGGGAAAGTAGTTAATCTACAGTCTCTCAGGGCTCCCCCGTCAGCGTCCATAAGTGTAAGACCAGGGGGAAGGCACCCAGCAGAAAGAGATACCCAACCAATCTTAAGGAAACGGGTCGACGAAATGGGTGTATGTAAATTTTTTAACCCCATATCCTAGAACGTTGCCTCGGCCCCCACCGTCTGGGAATCCTCTGGCCAAGGGTTCGCCAGCGGGGAGACAGGTCTCAAGCCGATCACGAAGGTACCTCCCTTCGGGATCACACCCAAACACTTAAAATCCTTTTTTATTTTTAGAGTCTTTCATCACAATGCATATAATAAAAATAAACCAACATTGCAGGTATATCAAGAAAAGGATCCATTTCATAAAAGACGATTACAAAAAGTGAAGGGCCAATTCAAGGAAGAGTACACGTCAAAAAATATTCCTTTTATACTAGCAAAAAATATTCTTTTTACATAATTACAAAAAGGGGAAGGATAATGACGCTGCGGTCTCTACAAAATGCAGCGGTCTCTACCTAGATGATGCCGCCCCATCAGCAGGATCGTTCCGAAGACTTGAAGGGACGCTCCCACCAGATGAGGGTCCCGAGGAGACAGGCAAGGCAGCATGAACTGGACGATGCAGATAATTCTTCACAAGACCATGCTCGTTCTTTAGGCCAAGTTCTATCTTCTCTAGCATCTTGTTCGTCTCCTCAGCCAATTGACACCGAGCCTTATGCTTAATAACTATTGTCCGTTGTTGTGCTTGGGATAACAATGAAGACAGACGACTCACTTCTTTATAAGCAGCACCGACGGCCTCTTCGCGGGATGTCGCCAAACTCTTAAAATGCTTAGTCTGTTCTTCCTGCTGCGCTAAGGAAGATTGAGCCTTTTCAAGTTTTTCATTTGCAGCGCGAAGTTGTCCCTCGAGTTCTGAAAAAGACAACACCAGGGAGTTAGCAAAGAAAATACACAATCACACTCGATGGAATAGGGTTATACCTTCGACACAAGCCGAAGCTTCTTCATACTCATTAACAACTGCATTTCGCGCTTCATCAAGATGATCATATTCCGCGGATAGTTTCTTATAATCTAGCTGAAGGTTTGTGAGAGTAAATTGACTGGCATCTAATTCTACCTGCTTCATCGAATCCATGTGACGAAGGTGGTCAACTTCTTTGTTTATCTCTGATACCCCCTTGCTCAATCTGTACATACACACTGCTGAGGAAAGCCATATTGATACCCGTCGGCTATGGCCATCATATCTGCAACGGAAGTAGGAGGCTCCGACACAAGGGTAGCTTCGGGAACACTCAAATTTCTTCCCCAGGCCTCAGACACCCGCGCCTTGGAAGACATTTCCATCATACGACGGGTATACGCATCAGAATCCTTTTCACCAACAACAACAGGGGCGGGATGAGGGACAAATAGCAGATTCTTTTCCTTAAGCCAATCCATTATGGCGTCCTCACCCTCAGATGTCGGCGAATGAGGGAGATCCGCAGCAGGCGAATCAATCACCGACTTCCCCTTTTCTGACACGGCCCCATCAACACGAATGTCGACACCCACATGCGCACCATGCTCCTCCGCGCCACCATCTTGAACAACAGCGTCTCCGTTACTAGCACCCCCGAGGACATACCAATCATCATTGGGGGACAGTAGAGAGAAGAACGAAGAATTAAAATCGAGAGAATGTTTAGGAAGAATGAAATTAATTTTCTTTCTCTCCTTAATATACCCGAAAGAAAGAGAAGGAAATTGATGGAGGAATGGGAAACGTGCCCGTTACATGAGCAGTAATGCACAAATAAAAGACGTGCCCAAGTATCTAGGAAAAGTTATTAGGAGAGATAGAAGAATAAGCAACAACTGTTTTCTTCAATGCACCCATTAAACATTCAAGCCCGAAGAAAAGGGGCAAATTGTGTATACATATATCTCACCATCAGACGCGTGTATATAGAAAAATACGTGGAAAGCATGCAGGCCAGGACATCAAAATACGATGCACTACGGAACACCAAATAAACCCCAAGGAGTTACTTTATCTCATCCCCAAAAGAAGCTAAGATCAACGGTGGAGAGAAAGTTAGCTGACACGGACGTGACAGGGGCAGAAGACACTTGTCTGACACGAGCAGGCATCTCAACTACCCTCATTAAACACTCTGAGCAGTATACGTGTCGATCAACCCGTGGGACGAGCGAGGATGTCTCTGCGTGATCAAGTGGCAAACGCAGACCTCTGCGTAATGGACACAAGACACTAGAAGATAAGGTTCCAACAGCCTTCAGAGATGGGTCCCACACTCTAACCCTATAAATACCCCCTCTCCACCAAGAGGAAGGGGGATCGGAAAAATCAGGAAGGGAAAGAGAGAGAGATTGCGAGTGTAAGGTAATCCTTTAGAAGAAAAAAACATGTAAACCCAAAAGTCATTCGACTACTCTTGTAACCGTGAAGAATATAGTGAAACAACAAACCCCGTGGACGTAGGCCTTAGTGCTGAACCACGTAAACCTCGGTCTTGTTTACATTTCAGGACTTTATACTTGTCTAACACCATGGATCTTTACTTGTATGTTTTGCTTTCTTTGTTTTTACCTATATCCCTTGCGCAAACACCTCGCATGGAGTTGTTAGATGAGGCTATCATAAACCCGAAGGTTTTGAGCCAAGGAATCAACACTAGGATATCATCATCACAAATCACTCTAGATTACGATGATTGGTTGTGAGCATTCGGATGCCTTCGTGATTTGTGTGCTCACAATGCCTAAGTTATCAGCGACCTCTGCCTCAAGGTACATGTACACAAACCCACATACTAAAAGTTTTAAGCAATTCTAAACAGTCATAGATGACACTGTTTGTTGTCAAAACAATCTACTATTCTGTTTGCAATTGATATATATCCTGATTCTAAAATCGTATCATATATGCTAGGGAACATACATACTTAAGTGCAGATTCAATAGGACCATAATCGTCAGAGTATTACTCAAGTGTTGTTTTATCAAAGATTTAACCCCTTGACCAATAGAGTCCCGCCAAGTGTCCTCTCCAGAATTACCTGATACGTATGATCTCTGTACCTTGGAAGCTATTAGTATAAAGGAGGAATTCAGAATATTAATAGACGAGAAACTAAGAAAATTGAACACAAATAGTAATTCGAAGAAAAATATCTTCTCTAGATTATGAACAAGAAAACAATTACAATTCTTTCTTTGGTATGCTCACAATCTCTCTAAAAAGTGGATCAACCTTAAACTGTTTGCTAGCTTGCACAAGTATTGTTCCAAGCTTCTCCTAGGTTTTCTGTGCCTAGTATCTTTAGGTGCGTCTGTATCAAGAACACACTCACTAGATGTGTTTAGTTATGATCTAAAATCCCTATTTATATGCTTGGTTTGGTTTCCCAAACCTCTTAGGAATCTATTTCCTTTTGTAGGACTAATTCCTTTTATAGGTATATTACCTAAACTAAGAATACTTCTCAAAACAATACTCCTTTCTAAACTAGGAATTTATCCTATACAAGGAATCCTTCCTAATATAGGATTATATCCTCAATTCTTCTTGAGGATCACTAGTTCCCAGGGAAAGGAAGATACACATGTACCATGCGCCCCCTTCAAGAACTTGAACTCCTGTGAAAGTTATATTTGTAGGTTAGGGAACTCGTGAGTTCCTTTCACCTTGCTGAACCATTTTTCTTTGCTGGGAACTTGACTTTGACTTCCAATTAGAAAAGCGTCCTTATCTTCTTATCTTGTCTTAGTCACTCTTCGCTCCGTAATGCAATACTCCTCGAGTGGTTCTTCTCTATCAAACCACATGTCTTCCACATGTGGCAAGATCATATTATCATCTCCATCATCATCTAATAATGGTGGTTCAAACATACTTAACCTTCTTAGGTCTTCTTCTTGTAATTTGGTAATGTATTTCAAACTAACTCTACTCGGATTCTCGTCAAGAGAATGGATCACAAGGAGAATGAATTTTGTACTAGCATTCACCAACCGCTTAACCTGAGTGGCTGTAATCAAGCTTGCTCCCTCAAGAGGAGAGTTAATAGCTCGTATTACAAAAGCTGTCCCATCTTTGGTAAAGGTATACTTTTTCTCCCTCCTATGTAAAACCGCATCTCGATCCCACAAGTAAGGACTACCAAGTACAACTTGACAAACATCCAATGGAACCACGTCGCATGTAACCTCGTCAATGTATGACTCATCAAAAGCAAACTTGAACATGCACTGTTCTGCAACCTGTAGCCCACCTTCCTTTTGAAGCCACCCTAAAGGATAGGGTTTCATATGTTTGAAAGTCTTCAAACCCAACTTTTCTACCAAAGAATGTGAAAGTAAATTCTTCTGACTTCCCGGGTCAATAACAACATCTATAAGTGTTGTTTTAACCTACATCTTAACTGTGAAGAGTCGTTCCCTAAGGTCATCTTTTAAAGTTCCTTCTTTTTCTCATGTCATAAGAGAGAACCTTGAGTTGGGCTCCGTTAGTCCTTGGACTTCTGTTGGAGCTTGTGCGACTAGTGTTGTCAGCATGGCTTCTCTCTTCTGCAACCCTTTTGGTTTTAGATTAGGATACTTCATCCAACACTTGTTGACAACATGTCCTGTTTGTTTGCAATGAGTGCAAATCAAACCTTCTTTGTCTTTAGACTTCCTATCCTCTTTGCTACTTTCATCTCCTTTAGCGACGAAACTTCCAGACTTCCCCTTGGTGTTTCCCTCAACATCATTTTTCTTAAGCCTATCTTCGATGGCATTAGCTTTTATACTTGCTTCGGAGATAGTATCCACCGAAAATATCTTAAACTCCTTCCGTATATACTCATGGAACTGGGAAATATACTTCATATAGATAGCATGATCTTCCAAGTCTAAATCTATAACCATAGCTTGATTCTGAAATTCCGAAGTATATTCTTGTACGGTTTGGTTGTATGGTTGCTTAAAGTTGTACCACTTGAACCATGTCTCCTCAAGGTAGCCAACCGGATAAAATTGTTTCATTACAACTGCCTTAAATCTTTTCCACGACAATGCTCCCTTACCTAGGTTTTGTATTTGATAAGCTTTCCACCAGGTTAGAGCATGCTTTTGTAGAATCAATCCGCAAAAGCAATCTTTTTTTTTGAACCATATTCAAAGAAAGAAAAATAAGTCTCTAGACGTTCAATCCAATCATCCAATTTTTCTACATCGACACTTCCATCGTAAAGTGGAATATCAACACGAAAATCAATTTTCAGATTCTTACCATGAGGTTTATTTGATGTAGAACTTTTAAGAAGCTCACTTTTCTTCTTATCTTCATCCTCATCTTCTTCCTCTTCTTCTTCTAAATCGTCTTCTTCCGAATCATCTTTTTCCGAAGCTTCAGGTGTAGGTGTAATGTTTTTCTTCGTATTCGGCTTGAGTCTATGAGAAAGAATACATTCACTCAGCTCTTGAAGGGTAACTTGAATAGACTTCATGTATGTTTTCCGCGCAACCACCTTTTCTTCTATAGTTTGTGGTTCGCCTTCCTTAGGATCATCACCTGACTTTGTCATCCTTGATCCCCTTGTTTTCTTAACGTCTTATAGCTTCTCGAGTACCTCACCAAGCTTTATGTAGAGACATCTAGTGAAAACCATAAACCACAGGGATCTACCCTAGAAACTAACCTTGCTCCTGATGCCAACTTGATACGTATGATCTCTGTACCTTGGAAGCTATTACTATAAAGGTGGAATTCAGAATATTAATAGACGAGAAACTAAGAAAACGGAACACAAATAGTAATTCAAAGAAAAATATCTTCTCTAGATTATGAACAAGAAAACAATTACAATTCTCTCTTTGTTACGCTCACAATCTCTCTAAACAGTGGATCAACCTTAAACTGTTTGCTAGCTTGCACAAGTATTGTTCCAAGCTTCTCCTAGGTTTTCTGTGCCTAGTATCTGTAGGTGCGTCTGTATCAAGAACACACTCACTAGATGTGTTTAGTTATGAGCTAAACATCCCTATTTATAGGCTTGGTTTGGTTTCCCAAACCTCTTAGGATTCTATTTCCTTTTGTAGGACTAATTCCTTTTATAGGTATATTATCTAAACTAAGAATACTGCTCAAAAAAATACTCCTTCCTAAACTAGGAATTTATCCTAAACAAGGAATCCTTCCTAATATACGATTCTATCCTCAATTCGTCTTGAGGATCACTAGTTCCCAGGGAAAGGAAGATACACATGTATCATTACCAATGCCCAAAACTCTTTTCTTAGAGACTGGGTATTCTCACCGTTCAACGTGGGGGCTTATATGACTTAGGGTTTTAAAGGTTTTAATGTATAGAGTTTCTTGATAAACATAGAATTTACTACCCAATATTAGATGAATACAAATCTATGTGATGAAATAAAAATCTACCTATTTTGGATAAATTAACCGTAAACAATCAATTAGATTAATGACCAAAATCTAAATGTGATAAAAATCCTAATTCCATATATGTATATATACATTTATACATAAAAGCTCACATGCTCAAGAATATACAACATCTAAAGCTTCCTAGAATTTATACAGAAGTCATGGCAAGAGCTAAGGGATTAGGTTCAAAGAATAAAAAACAAAGGTATGATATTTTAAACTTAACACTGTCTCACCTTATTTTTCCATAAAAACAAACAAATTACAAAATACAGAGATGGTTGATGAAACAAGTGACGCATCAAATAAACTAAGTGAAGCATCCATGGAAACAAGAAAGGAATGTGGTTCAGAAAAATGTACGATATCTTAAACTTAACACTGTGACATCTTATTTTTTCATAAACACAAATCAAAATAACAAAAAAAAAAAAGTGGATGATGAAACAACCATGGAGACATGCAAGAGATTGGGTTCAGAAAAAGGTACGATATCTTAAACTCAATACTGTTTCATCTTATTTTTAAAATAAACACAAAAACAAGTGAAAAGAACTTAACACTACTTCATATTATTTTTTTGGTATTTGCAGCTAAGTTGAAGAGTTCCCGATGATGGTTGACAACGATTTGTCAATTGTTAGAGATGACACCATCAAAATAACAAAGATAGCAATTCGTCAATGGTTGACGGCGATTTGTCTATGAATATCGAATCAGATGACAAGCACAGTTGATCAAGGTTCATACCCACCACTCCGACAAAAAAAAAAAAAAAAAAAAAAAACAAAAAAAGTGAGTTCAAAAACATATGTTTGTTACTATTTCACACCATACATATGCACGTTACTGTTGTTTTGATTAACCCCGTTGCATGTGTTTATGAATGAGATGCTGATTCGGATGAAGATACCGACTCCAAAAGCTCCAAAATTCCCTAAACAAGTAAGCTTTAGCTCACCTGAAATATATATTATTGTATTCTTAAACAATAAAAATTGACAAATATCATTTCATTATATAGGAAAACTAGCTAGGAAGACTATCCAAGAACTTCCAGATTTATGTCACATGATTAAGGGAGAAATTAAAATCTCTGAAGAACTTAGGATTATGCGGGCATGAGAAGAAAAAAATTGAAATACAGGAAAGCTTTACAATTACTAGCTACATGATTTTAACGGATTGAACTGTAAGTATTAAATATCACTGATTTCTTTAGTGTTTGTATTGCCTCATCTAATCATTTTCATCTCATTATATATCACTGATTTATTTAAGCACAATTATCATTATATTCAAAACCGCTATATCATTATATCGTTAAAGAGTCAGTAATATTTAAAGACTACATATTAAATCAGTCAGAAATTGTAAAGGTTAAGTTTAGGAAAAGAAATCAGTGAGGCAATGTGCCAAAATTTAATACTTACATATTAAATCAGTCAGTCAAGTCTTAAATATTTAAAGACTCTATCTACATATATATAGTAGAAAATTTTCTAAGAACAATCTAGGAAAAGAATGCCAAAATTTAATGATATGCATGCGTGGTCTCTCTGTCTATCGTTCAAATTGCTTGTTTGAAAATCGTTGCCAGACCTTCAACTCTTGACCCTTTGGAAGCTGAACCATAATCAATTCAGTGTTACTTTTCTAAACAAAGATCAAAGCAGCCATAACACTGGAATGAACGTGCAATTGTGCATACAATTTTTTGATCCAGTGTTAAACACGTGAGCCATTGTATTATTCTTTGGAAAAACTTAAGGGCCCTTGCATTTCATCGAAAATGTTGGCATACGCAGACTTGTTGCAGGCGCTGTGCACATACGGTACACCATTGATGCCTAAGCCATGGGCGAAATGATTTTCCTGTCTGTTTCTAGACTTTATAAGCATGATTTTCTCATCTACCTCAAACTGCAGACGCTTTTGGCTAGCAGAATGAAAATGAAAGGACTAATTCCACCGTTGAAGCTATATATATGCTACTGGCTAGGTGGAAAGTTTGGATAAGCCATACATACAGTTGGGGTTCATCAAAGCACAGACAAACTTTTCACAATTGTTCGATTGTATCCACACAAAAAAAAATGTGGATTGTTTTGGGAATCGGACAGCAAACTAATCTTATCTGGATTTTTATAGAAAATGAAGCAATGTGCTATCTGATTACATATGTGCTATCTGGAGTAAAATACTTCTCTTCGGCAAAATTCCGCTGCGTTATAAAGTCCAGTAACATAAACATAGAGTCGATATATAAATTTTTTTTTAAGTTGGTATGCTTTGATCTGTACAGTCGTACAGACGTTGTTAAAGAACAAAAATACTTAATAGGCCACCAGAGCTTTTGGCAAAGGTCTCCGTATGAAAATGTCACATGCCTTACGCACATAGTCAGTTGTAACTTTCTAGCAATAATGCATCCATTAATAAGAAGATTATGTTATGTTAGACAGAAACAGAAATGAGCGAACCGAATTCAGATAAGCGTAACTAAATAGATCACTTTGAGCTAACTAATCGAAGCACAAACAATAATTAAGAACAAAACCCAAAATAACATTAAGCAATTTTGCATCAAAACAGAAATTAGATGAACCCACTAGCATGATAAGCACTTAAAGACTAGACATTTTAATTTGAAGTTGTCTATTTATCTAATATTTTATTTGTGAATCAAAATTATCCACTAATTAATTATGCCATTCATTGCAGATATTTGATTGTTTGAGGTTCAGAAAAGGGAATATTTTACATAAAGCTGGTCCAAAGCGTATTTCATGACTTTATGGCTGTACAGAACATATCCTTTGCTTAGCTCCCTCATTTCCATTTACTTTATGGCTGTAATCTAGCCTGCTTTATTTGGTGCCGTTGAGAGTTTTGGTGTTTTTACTTTTTTACTTGAGAAATGCTTCAAAAAAAAAAAAAAAAACGTTATATTAATTTCTCTTCTCTAGTTTGGTTCCAAAGTTTTCAGATTACTAGATTTCTAGCTCTGGTCCCTCCCTATCTTGTTATTCAAACTTGTAAACCAGTAGCAGCAAAGACTAGCCCATGGAAACCAGGAGTTTTGCTGCCACTGAAGGAGCGCCCTCGGAGGAAATTCGTATTCCTATAGAGCAGCGTAGTTTTAATTACGATGATTACTGTCAGACAATAGGTAATTATCAACTCCGATCTCAACTTCCATAACCTTATTATATACTGTTGTATTTCGAGTCG
Source organism: Papaver somniferum (assembly GCF_003573695.1). Classification (NCBI taxonomy): domain Eukaryota; kingdom Viridiplantae; phylum Streptophyta; class Magnoliopsida; order Ranunculales; family Papaveraceae; genus Papaver; species Papaver somniferum. The sequence goes on from NC_039365.1 coordinate 31,646,480, forward strand.
TCCACAGCTAGTTAAATATTATTGTTATATTTCTTAGTGATTCCTCTCTGATAGATGTAAGAAAAATGTCCATGGTGATTAACTTTTTGACACTTCATACAGAATATGGTAGGAACTTCGATGTATATCGTCCTTTATTAAATGCTGCAATGGATAATGAATGGGAGGGAGCGGAAGATTTCATAAAAAGTCACCCCGATTCAGTGGAAGTTCCGATCACAGTATGCGGAAGGTCTGCATTGCATATTGCAGCTGGTGCAGGAAGCTCAGAGTTCGTAATAAAATTGGTCGAACGCATGCCCATAGAAGCATTTGAATTGAAAGACAATTACGACGGTAATACAGCTCTTCATCTTGCTGTTATTGCTGGGCTTTAAAAGTGCTGGTGCAAAAAAATAGAAACTTAACCCGTATATATGTAATAAAAAGGGGTTGAATCCCCTACTCAATGCTGCTGTGCATGTGAATGTAGAGCACAGGGAAATTTTCAGATTCCTCTGTGATGTTATGAAAGATGAGGAACCAAGTAACTTTCAAGGTCATCCGGGAGCTCATCTTATACGCAGTATATCTCGTGCTGGTTTATACGGTAATTCCGAGTCCATTTATCTTCTTAATGTCCTCTATTCTTGGAACTGGCTTTGGGGTTCAATGAACTATACATCAATTAGATACTTCCATAGGACAATGACAAATCTCTTAGAAAAATAGAGCACCCAGTTTTTACTTTTTTTTTGGTTTATTCCGCACATTAATACGGGGCAAATCTTTAGAATTAAAAATTTTTAGAACAATATTGTGTATTTCACTTATCTCAAAGCGTAATATATACAGAATTGGCCTATACTCTGATCCGTGAATACCCAAGTTTAGCAACTGCACGAGAGGATGATGGCACCACTATGCTAGATGTACTAGCACAAAAGGGTTCTGCGCGAAGGCCGGCCTCTGCTCGACGATCGGCCGTATATCCAATTATCATGTATATCTCAGAAATCATTAAATCTTCCACTTTACTAATTTTTAATTACGTCATTAAGTTATGCTTGTTTGATTTTGCATGTCCACTCTTTTGTAGATACTCAGCAGTACAAATTTATCGATGAGACATCTACATTTCCGCAAAAGCAATTGTATCGTTCCCCATTAAACCGAGGTATGCGTATGCCTCTTGTAATTTTCACAGAGAACGTACGTGATTAAGCTTCTTTTTAGTATTTACCTTTTATAGAAATAAACATCTTTAACTCCTCGCAATGCACCGGACGTTTTAATGATTTTGTTTGCAGCTTTTCGCAGTGAAAGATTGAGACCTACTATTGTTATCCCAGAATTGGTAACAATAGTTTTTGAGCAAATTTCATTCATGAACAAGAAAGACATGTTTCATTTCTTCTTCAATTCGAATTTTCCAATAACAGCGGCAAAAATAGGTGCAACTGAAATTTTAAAAATGTGCATTTCAACTTATCCGGATCAGCTTTGGTTTCCTCGCGAGGGGAGAAACATACTTCAATTGGCGATCGAAAACAGACAAGAAAAAACCTTCGGTTACTTATAAGGTCACATGAACGCAGATGAGAAGATTTTAACTACTCGCATAGTAGATCCAAACGGCGGTAATATTTTTACATGTCGCTGCAAAAATTGTGCCTTCTTTCCGAGTGAACAGTAGCCCTGTTTTTCAAATGCAAACCGAGATTGATTGGTTTAAGGTACAATTTCTTACTATTGGTTAATTGTAAGTCTAGTTGTTACATTGGTTAGCCAAGACGTACATGTTTTTCTGCTTTTGAAGTACTCGAAGCAACATTGAAGTGAGATATGTTTTTCTGCGTTTCTTTCTTCTTCTTGTAAAGAAAGTGGCGAGGAGGGTACCACCTGCTCTAGGAAAAATAACAAATGATCAAGGAGAAACCCCTCTAGAAGTTTTCACTCGAGAGCACAAGGATTTAGCGAAAAAAGCAGAGGCATACACGATACGTACAGCCGAATCATGTCTAATGGTGGCAGCTCTGGTAGCTACAGTTGCTTTTGCCGCAGCATTCACAGTACCAGGTGGAAATTACAGTGACGATGATGCAACTAACAAAGGAAAGCCAATATTCTTGGGGAAAAAGTCATTTCCTTTATTCATGGTGGTAGATGCTCTAGCTCTCTTTTCTTCAACTTTCTCAATTCAAGTCTTCTTAACCCTTTTCCTAGGGGGTTATGCAGAAGCACGTTTTGACTACTTAGTGACGCAGAAGCTGAAGATCGGTCTTTTCTCTCTTAGAATATCAGTAACTAGTGTGATAATTGCATTTAGCATAGCACTCTCGATCATACTTGGGAATAGATATGAATGGGCTCCGTATCTAACAGGTGTGGTTGCCTGTTTTTGCTGCGGCCCCTCTTTGCTTATTTTGTCGGGGTTACGTTTAAAACACCATATAGAAATTAGAATTCGGAGAAACCCCGCGTTTGCCTCTCTCCTCTAATGATACAGGAGTATCGTAGCAGAAGAAGAATGTTGTGAAGATCATCTTCACGGCTAGAATAGTTGTGCAGGTCGTATGCACAGAATCTACGTAGTGTGAAGATTGTATTCACACAAGCGCAGGGACAGCTAAGGCTGCCAGATGAGGCTAATCATTAGCCTAGGTTTAAGTGAGTCATATTGCGGCTAGAGTGTATCTGGAAGATACTAGAAGATGTGTAAAGTTTGTTAACTCAGCCTAGAAGTTTGAGGTTTCCTAACTTAGATGGGATTCCTAGTTTAGATGAGTTCTAAAACTCATGGTTTTATTTCTTTTACAGCAAGTTCTTACTCATATAAAAGGAGGAGACTTGTAGTCTAGAAAGGCAGAGAAAATGAGAGAGAAGTACAACCATAGTTTTGGTTCTGTAACCGAGTTTTCTTTCAAAGCAATAGAAGAAGAAGAAGTTTAGAAGAATCAATTGTGTTCTTTTCTTTATATTCTGTTATTTTAATTTGTGTTCTTCTTAACTTCCTATTAAGCAGTACTGACTCTAGGTACCACTGATCGATTGCGTATCAAGTGGTATCACAGCCACGTTCTGACTTCCAGGGTTAGTGTGGTGCATGGTCTTAACACGTGAACAGTATACGCGATCAGGAGAAGCAACTGTCGTTCTACCAGACACAAGAAAACCTAGAGGAAGTACTAGGACCAAGATGGGAAGTGAAGATGATAAGGGTCCTAATCTAACAGATGAAGACAAGTTTGCTAAACTTGAGCTTAAGATACAAGATTTAGACGACACCCTTGCTGCGTTTATGAAGGCAAGTACTGCCAAGTCAAAACCTAAAAATAGAAAAGAAAGTACAGAGGGAGAAAAGGAAGATGATGACGAAAGCTCATCTGAAGAAGAAGAAGATGACATAATCAACAAAAATCCATATGGAGGATTGAAAATTGAATTCAAGCTCGAGATATCTTATTAAGATGGAGTCATGGAAGCTGAAAAACTTGATGGATGGATAGACAACTTGGAAACATACTTCACAGTACATCAACTTGTTGAGTCACAAAAGATCAGTTTTGCAAGTCTGAAGTTGTCAAACCATGCCTCAACATGGTGGAAGGCCTATAAAAAAAAGGTATGTTACAGAAAACATGACTTGGTCACAATTTAAAAATCTCATGAGGAAATTTTTTTACGTTGTGGGGTATCTGGATGGAAGATGGTATAAGTGGCAGCATCTTCGACAACGATATCAACAAACTGTTCAAGATTACACTACAAAATTCTACAACCAAGCTCTGACTTTGGATGTAGATATGACCAGTGATGAGACTTTCCGAAAGTATAATGGTGGACTGCTCGACTATACAGAGAGAGTTGAAACTTTTCAGTATACAAGACATAGAAGATGCTATCAGCAAGGCTGTGGCCATTGAGCAGAAAACTAAGGGTACTGCTAGATCTGACAACAAGAGAGTTTCCGTAATAGGATGATGAGTGATTAATTCTTACATATTTACTACCCAAAATATATACTGTTGGTGCTTATTTTGGTATTTATTGTGTTTTTGTAGGTAAATGAATAAAATGGGCTCTTCCAAGAAAATCGGCTAAACCTAGGATTCCAAGAAGAAAATATGGACTATGGAGTACAGGGGTCGTGGATACTTTTGGATCTAAATGGAATAGGCCCAATTTAAGTTAGTGAAGGAGATGATGGGCTGAAGTTGGTTTAAGAAATTAACATGCTCGGGTATATTGGTCTCGTGGATTTTAGGATGAAGGACTTGGTGATTAGTTCTCGAAGGATTTAGGAGGTATCACGTAAAATGAAAAATCCTACTCAATATTTAATGTACGAGGTATGTCGACATGGTGGAGGAAGAAAGGAAACTAAATATCTTTTGCAACTAAAGAAGATTGATTTTGAGCATAAAATCAGTATGTGCTCATATAATATTTTCTTTCCCATGAAAATAAAAGCAAGTGGTCGGACATGTGGCGAGTCTTTATTAGGTGATATTGTGTATTCTTGGACAAGTGGCACACTCCCATTGGAAATGACATGTGGAAGAGAATTAAAAGAGGAAGGTCAAATTTTGTTGAAATCTATATATTGATGTCGAGAACAGGAAACCAGGGGAGTTATGGGAGAGCTGGTGAGCCGGTATCCAGTTTCACAATTTTTTTTATTTTCTTCTATTTAGTTTTCTTTATAATAATGAGGAACTAACATCACATGTTGGGATTATGGAGGAAGCTTTGTTCCAATAATAAAGTGGTATTTTCTTATTAATTTATTATTGCAATTTCTTTATGATTATTTGCACTGAACTATAATTGATTATAATATTTTGATTAATTAGTTGTGTTCCCTCTTGATGGTGCATGCTTAGCTTAGAGCTCTTGATGTTCCATACTTGCGATTAACAATTAATATTTTGAAAATCTAATATTGGAAATATCTTATAATCAAATTGAACGTATGAATTGCATAAATATTGTTGTTAACTGAATCACTTAAAAATTGGTCAATGGTGGAATCCATAGTCTCAGTTCTTTCCGTAATCTTAAATCTTAAATCAATCTTCACAAGTACGAGAGAACGACAACCTTCTTACCACTATATGAAATTCGATCAATTTTTGGCGCCGCCGACGCGGACTTGTGTATAGATTGTTTTTAGGTTTTATTTTTATTATTTTGTTCTTTTTTACGCCTTTTGGTATTTCTTGTGTGTTTTCAGATTTGGAGCTGAGCTAAAGAAAAAGGGATAAAGTGATGAAAACAAAAGCGAAGCCAAAGAAGAAAAGAAAAGAGGAATCCAAAAGGAGTGAAGAAGAAGATTTTTGTATATAGATATTTTATTTTATTTTATTTTTAGAAACTGTAATTAGGATTTTATTGCTGTATTTTTTTTTCTTCTTTTTATTTTTGGACATTTTTTGGACTTTATTTTTGGACATTGGACATTATTATTTTTAAAAACCCTAAGGAAGGGTTCATTTAAATAAAACTGTTGCAGGGAAGGACGACGGTTACGATACCGTCTCGGCCCCTCGGGTTCGTACACTGACATTGGAGTCGGTGGACTGAGTCGACTTCAACGGTTCATCGCCCGTCTGGTACGGGAGGTAAGGCTCTATCCACCCACGAATCCCCTGTCAGTGGGTTTATTTTATGTTGAGAATATCGAACTGGTATTACAATAGCCAATATTCGACTGATTTTCAAAATGAACATTACTTTGACCATATTTTGTATAGTGGTTGGGAACGACAACCTTTTGAAGATTATGACTCATACCATGGTGATCCCAATTACTATTCACTTGAATACCGGTCATATGAGCAAAATTCCTATAATTCTTCTTCTTTAGATGAGGCACGTAAGATACTTGAGTCAACGCGTAAGTTACATGAGTCGACACATAAGTCAGCAGACACAGATGACTTAGTTATAGACGAAAGAAATATAACAATGAGTGAACCTTCTTTAGAAGATAACCTCTGGAAGTTAGTTGAGTCAACATGTAAGTTAACTGAGTCAACATGTGAGTTTGCTGAGTCAACACGTAGGCTTGAGTTAGAGACGGAAGAAATAATTGCTCGAATTACACTGAATTTCCAATACATGGCTTCAAAAATCAACCTTGAAAGTGAGGAAAATTTTTATTTACATAATCAAGATGAGAAGGATAAAATTGGAAGCAATACTTTAGATGAGGTTCAGCCATTTTCATGTTATTATGATTATGATGAGGATAATGATGATGAAGAATCTGAAAAATTTAGGCATAGTGATCAGAAATTTGTTACTCCAACTGATCTTTATAATGATAATATTATTTCTAGTTCAAATACAAATAATTTTAATAATTATTCACCTATTCAAAAGGACGAGGATTTGACTAAAGATAAGACTTCCTTAGATAATGTAGTATTTCCTTTTGATTACGAAGGCGATGATAGTTTAGAGGAGCGGGTTTATCCTGAGAATATTGTTTTCGAGTCTAGCGATTTAGAAACGTTAGTCTTAGAAAAAAAATGAAATCGTAGAGATGAGTGAGGATGTACCTGACTTAGAAGAATCAATTGACCATTTTCAGGAATTTGATGACCTTGAAACTAGGGAAGTTGTGACTAGTCTTTATAGAGACACTGAAAACTCTAAGTTTGGGGGTGATTTTTATTCTCCATGTGCTTTAACTCTTACAAAGGTCCCTCACTTGGAACTTAACATATATGCCTCAACCATTTTACAAGATTATCTTCATACATGTTTTCCTGAACCTAATGATGTCCAGAAAGAAGTTCAGTTGTTAGAAACCCATCCTCTGGTTGATGTGGTTAACCCAGGCTACGATACCTCGATTGACTTTGTTTTCCCACCAAAAACTTTTTCTCCAATTGTGGGAACTTATGAAATTCAAATGTGTCAGATGTTAAGTTTCGAGACTAAACCTAATTACTTTAGGAGATTAGGGTCGACATATTTGTTTAAGGAAGACCACCACTCTCTTTGTGGTCAGTTGTGTAAGTCAAATTTGATTGACTTTAAGGATCCGCAATTATTTAGGTTATTATTATGTTCTTCTAAGTTTTTATTTGAGTTTTTCCAGACTCTAGAACCTGAACATTCGGAACTAACTTTTGAGGAAATGCAACCCAGGAAAATATGTTATCTAGACCCAGTTATAGAACCTGAACCTGAATCACAACTAGATGTAGTTGTCTTAAACATGAAACTAGACAATGGTGTGCTTTATTTGTTAACTTTCTTGGCATGGTGTAGATTCCTTTTACTTGTGATAGCTCTATTTGGTTTCGGTGATCCACAGTTATTCCGGCTATTACTTTATGATTCTATAAGGTGACTAATCCTTTCTTTGTCTGGCTGAAGACTTTAAACTTAGCACTTCTTAGGAGATAACCCATGCTCTTGCAATACGGTAATATCTTTCCTTAACTCTTTTGCTTCAAGTGGTAACAGTTTCTCCTTGTTCATGTTTTTAATTTTATCTTTAGAACATTGAGGACAATGTTAGATTTAAGTTTGGGGGTATGGGAGAAACTTTTAGTTGCAGTGAATAAACTCCAGAGCCTAGAAATTTATGATTATTAAGGTTGGCACTAACCAATCTAAGTGGATGGGAACATCTTGGTTATAGGAGTTGAGGAACCAATCTGATTAGATGGAAACATCTAAAAAGTCTATTCATAAAAACACAAAGCTCAGGTGTTAGAATTAAAAAAAACATGGTAGTTTCGCCATATCTCGTTGATTCCTAATCCTTTTTTTAAGTGATTTGGTGGGGCACACGATTCAAGTTGTTACCATTTCTAGGGTGAAATAGAGTGATTGAGATACCAAAAAAAAAATTGAGACCAGACCATCAAACCAACCAGAATAAATTCAATAAAGTCGACCACTGCTGCCCTTGTATATGCCAGTTGTGTTGACCTAGAGTTAGGTTTATCGACCACCGGTCCCCTTGTATATGCCAGTTGTGTTGATATTAGTAAGACCGGTATCTCAGTCCATTAGGATAGGTTCATCTTGGCAGAGGCCTTCAGACAGATATGGGAAACACCGTTCACTTTAAACCATCTATTTTTTCTCTTTATCCATCTTTTAATCTTTCCATGTGATTGATATAATCCGGTTATGATGTCCAGAAACTATCTGAGTAGAGCTCTGTCACTTATATATGAATTTTAGTATAATGAGTGCAAACTCATGTACAACAATTGGAATTTCGCATCAGGGTACTTCTTCCTGTAGCCAATGAGAGTATGCCAACCAAGGAGATTCTTTAGTGCCTTTCAAGGTTCTGCGTAGATAGCTAGGTTATGGAGTAAAGGTTTTGTGGGTAAACCCTCCCGAGACAAAATATAAACTCACTAGGGCCACCTAGTGAGTTTATATTTTCTATAATAAATTTGCTCGAGGACTAGCAAAATATAAGTTTGGGGGTGTGATGAGCGATTAATTCTTACATATTTACTACCCAAAATATATATTGTTGGTGTTTATTTTGGTATTTATTGCGTTTTTGTAGGTAAATGAATAAAATGGGCTCTTCCAAGAAAATTGGCTAAACCTAGGATTCCAAGAAGAAAATATGGACTACGGAGTACAGGGGTCGTGGATACTTTTGGATCTAAATGGAATAGGCCCAATTTAAGTTAGTGAAGGAGATGATGGGCTGAAGTTGGTTTAAGAAATTAACATGCTCGGGTATTTTGGTCTCGTGGATTTTAGGATGAAGGACTTGGTGATTAGTTCTCGAAGAATTTAGGAGGTATCACGTAAAATGAAAAATCCTACTCAATATTTAATGTACGAGGTATCTCGACATGGTGGAGGACTTTTGCAGCTAAAGAAGATTGATTTTGAGCATAAAATCAGTATGTGCTCATATAATATTTTCTTTCCCATGAAAATAAAAGCAAGTGGTCAGACATGTGGTGAGTCTTTATTAGGTGATATTGTGTATTCTTGGACAAGTGGCACACTCCCATTGGAAATGACATGTGGAAGAGAATTAAAAGAGGAAGGTCAAATTTTGTTGAAATCTATATATTGATGTCGAGAACAGGAAACCAGGGGAGTTATTGGAGAGCTGGTGAGCCGGTAGCCAGTTTCACAATTTTTTTATTTCTTCTATTTAGTTTTCTTTATAATAATGAGGAACTAACATCACATGTTGGGATTATGGAGGAAGCGTTGTTCCAATAATAAAGTGGTATTTTCTTATTAATTTATTATTGCAATTTCTTTATGATTATTTGCACTGAACTATAATTGATTATAATATTTTGATTAATTAGTTGTGTTCCCTCTTGATGGTGCATGCTTAGCTTAGAGCTCTTGATGTTCCATACTTGCGATTAACAATTAATATTTTGGAAATCTAATATTGGAAATATCTTATAATCAAATTGAACGTATGAATTGCATAAATATTGTTGTTAACTGAATCACTTAAAAATTGGTCAATGGTGGAATCCATAGTCTCATTTCTTTCCATAATCTTAAATCTTAAATCAATCTTCACAAGTCCGAGAGAACGACAACCTTCTTATCACTATATAAAGTTCGATCAGAGGAGAAGATAAAACCCATAGAAGGACTGAAACAAGTAAAATCAAGACACTTTCAGCTGAATCAGAAGAAAGGGTGTGTGAGCGTTGCAAGGAGAAAGGTTACATAAAAGACACTTGTTGGATTCTCCATCCCTATCTGAAACCAAAGAAGTTACGTGAAGCTGAAGGACAAAGAATCCTAAAGAAGAACACTATGATTGTGGAAGATGCTGATGCTGAAACAATATACGAGATAGAACAACCAGATCCATAACTCTTGTTGATGACAAAACTGGCAGAGACAGAACAAATAAACCTACATGAAGAATTATTTCATGTCAAGATTCAAGTAAAGCAAAGCATTTTCGAGGCTATCATCAATTCTGGTAGTCAAAAGAATTTGATTTCGGAGAAAATGGTGGAGCAAATGGGATTGAACACAACTCCACATCCATATCCTTATCCTTTGGGGTGGATACAAAAGGATACTGAGCTCCAGGTAACGACACAATGTCGTTTTAAATTTGCTATCACTGATAAGTTTATTGATGAAGTCGTCTGTGATGTTGTGCCATTGGATGTAGCACAAGTGATTTTTGGGAATCCATATTATTGGGAACGTGATGCTATTCTTTATCATAGAGAACGTGCTTATTTGTTTAAAAAGGATGGGAAGGAATTTCGAATACTAGCTAGAAAGACTCATCTACCCATGAAAATGGTTACCACCAACCAAGTCAAGAGATTGATTAATGCTTGTGCTAAATTCACTTTATTATTAATCAGGCCAGTGAATACCGGAGAAAAGAGAGTAACATTACATGTTACACTCTCCACCAGCCAAGAAAGTGAAGTAAGTTCACTAAAGAAGAAGTTTATGGATTTATTTCAAGAAGAAGTTATCATACCACCTAAAAGAAGTGTGGAACATAAAATTACACTTATTGGAGATGCTTCCTTACCAAACTTGGGGTTATACAGAACCTCTATAACTGAATCTGAAGAAATCAAGAGACAGGTACAAGAGTTACTTGAACACAGGGTGATAGTACCAAGTTGCTCTCCTTGTGGCTCTCCAGTTTTGCTTGTACCAAATAAAGATGGAGGATGGAGGATGTGTGTAGATTACAGAGCTTTAAATAAGATTACTATCAAGAAAAGATATCCATTACCAAGGATTGACGATCTTCTTGATCGGTTAGGAGGAGCTATATTCTTCACCAAACTTGATCTCAAATCTGGATATCATCAAGCACGAATTAAATAAGAGGATACTTGGAAGACATCATTTAAGACTCGACAAGGATTGTTCGAGTGGCTCCTTATGCCCTTTGGGTTGTGTAATGCGCCAGCTACTTTCATGCGACTTATGAATGAGGTATTACGAACTTTCATTGACGATTTTGTCATCGTATACCTAGACGATATTTTGATCTTTAGCAAGACATGGGAGGAACATTTGGTGCATGTCTCCAAGTTGATGTCTGTGTTAAGAGAGAATTCGTTACGGTTGAATGAAAAGAAATGCGATTTTGGAAGGAAAGAATTAATTTTTCTTGGATTTGTAATTGGGAAATGAGAGATTAAGGTCGATCCAGGAAAGGTTGTTGTTATTATGCATGGCCAACACCTACCAATATTACTGAAGTTCGGAGTTTCTTAGGAGCATGTCAATATTTACGTAAGTTTATCAGATATTTTTCTCAAATTGCAGCTCCTCTACATGGTTTAACCAAGGCCAATACCGTGTTCAAATTGGAGCATAAACATGAAGCTACTTTTCAATTACTGAAGAAGAATATTTCAGAAGCACCAGTTTTGACATTGCCTAACTTACAAAGACCTTTTGAAGTGGAGACAGATGCATTTAACTATGCATTAGGGGCAGTGTTATTACAAGATGGTAAGCCAGTAGCATATCATTCAGAAATGTTCACAGGACCAGTTCAGAATTATCCTACATATGACAAAGAGTTGTATGACATGCATCAAGCTATGAAGCATTGGAGACCATATATGTTGGGAAAGAAAGTTGTGTTTCACACTGACCATAAGCCTTTACAGTATCTTCAGACTCAATCGAAGTTACAACAAGCTCGACATATGAAATGGGCATCTTACTTAGAGCAGTTTGGTATTCACATCAAATACAAAAAAGGAGTAACCAATAAGTTAGATGACATGTTATCCAGATCACCTTCTACTAAGGCGTTGGTCGTAGCAATGCAGACCCAGGCATTATTACCAAGTGATTATGCCCATACATATGAGGAAGATGGAGATTTTGGCGAAGAGTACAAGAAATTAAACCAAGGACATACATGCCAAATATATTGTGCCTCTTGGAGGATGGGTTAATGTACAAAGGAACTGCACTATGTATTCCATGTTGTGAAGATAGAATGCACTGGATTAGAGAAGCACATACTTCTCGCGTAGCTGGTCATTTTGTATGGAGAAGACATTGCTTAATTTGAAGCGGTATATATATTGGCCAAAGATGCATCTCGATTTCACCAAATATATTCGAGGGTGTGTTCTTTGCAATACTTCGAAGCCATCTAATAGGAAAAGAGGGTTATACATGCCATTACCAGATCCTACCAGACCATGGGAAAGTATTTCAATGGATTTTCTGGGAGGTTTACCAATGACTAAAGCATGGAACGATTACATATTTATTGTTGTTGATAGATTCAACAAGATGATCAATCTAATACCCTGTAAGAAGACAGTGACAGGAGAAGTGATGCGTGTCGTAACCACAACAAATTAATTAATATTTTTCCACCTAATTAACAATTAATATAGTATAGTCAAGTTCGTTCCCACGAGGAGCAAGAGGTTTTAGCTGTAAATTTGTCACAAAAAGGGGGGATTGGTTTTAGATTTTAAAAACAAAAGAAAATAAACAAAGCAATTAAAAGTGTATGTTGAAACCAATAAGAGAGATTAGATCAAGGAATCCTTCTTCGTTGCAAAACAATGATTCAAGTTATGTTCTTTTTCACTTTTTATTAGTGACAGATTATCACCAACCGTAGGTAAAGCAGCTAGCTCAGTGCTAAACCCATAAATCCCTAGTATCACCGGATACGTCTATTCACCAAACCATCTAGTAGTAGCTCACTCAAGATGTAATTTAGTTAAACGCATTAAGATTTATGAATTTATTAGGTTGATATTAGTAGTTAGACTCTTAGCTCAAGGTCTACTTGCTAACGTTGTTTTCACACACAACTGCTTCGCGAAATCCCTCCGCAAGGTCTCGTGTTTGATACTTGTGTAAAGAGTCAAGAAACGATTACTTTTCCCCTAACTTTCACTAGCTTTAGATCAATTAACAAATCAATTTAGTTGGCCACCTAAACAGTCTATCAATCAACCATGAATGTATAAACATTCCTATTAGTAAAAACAAACGATAATCATGTGAAAAACTTCAAAGTAAATTTAAAAATTCAAAACTCAAAACATGTTAAGAACTAGGAATTCATCCTCAATCAATAAGAAAATTAGCTACTCATGTTTTTGAAATTCACACAAATATTTAAAAGGAGAATTTTTGAAGTTCACACAAATAATTAAAAGAAGAATTTTGAAAATCAAGCAAAAACACAAGTGTTGTGTGTGTAAAAGGTGTAGAAGTTGTGTGTAGAGAACTTCTCTATTTCTAGGCTTCAATTTACTCCAACTCCTCTTAGAAATAGAATCCCTTTCCCTTTGTAGCTCAACTTCCAAATCCAAGTCTTTCTCAAATCTTCCATCTTCTCTTTCCAAATCCAAGCCCAATTCTTCAAACCCATGAGTCTAGAAAATTCTTCATTAATTGAGCCGCCGGAACTTCACTGGTACCACCAGAATACGGCACCGGAAAGCTCTCAGCAGGTCGTTGGAATCTTCATCGCCACTGACAGAATATTCTGTCCCGTCGCCGTTACAGTTAACAGTCAAACTGGTCAAGCTGTCGGTCAACTGGGTCAAGAGAAGGATAGTCAGCTAAGTCAGCTGATCTTAGTCAGGGTCTGAATTATCTTAGTCGGCTGACTCTTCGAGTTAGGTTTACCGAGTCACTGAGTCAACTCATTCGAGCATAACTGCGGCAAAGTTCTGTTTGTTTCTCGGTGTTTCTCCAGGCCAATTTATTTCTTCACCTGTTAAGAACCTAACATACATCTAGAACGATCATTCTTGCACACTGCCAATTCTGGTTTCTGTCACTTCAATCCATCAGTTCCTCCTTTCATTTCTTCTTTGTTCAAACTCACAGCAACATCAATTTCAGCCAACCCTTGAGCGTCACCAACAACATCAACATCTCTCAAATTCAGTTCCACCATAAACCCAATTGCAGCAAGAACCCATTTTCATTCTTCTTAACAATTGTAGCTTCTACTCTGTAATTCCACATCACATACCCATGAACTTCTTCTACAGCTTCTAAGCTTCTCCATCATTTTGAACACAAATTCAGCCCCAAAACTCCTCCATTAATCGATTCGGTCCAAACCCCATCTCTGATTCATCGACAGACTAACAATCACAAAATCCATCACCAAAGCCACGAACCCGTTTAATTCACAGCAACAGCTATCTATTCTTCTTCTCTGAATGTTTCGATTCCAATCCGCTGCAAAACCTACTCTTTCACAGCCATAAATCAATCAAACCCATTTCAATTCAATCGACTATCTTCACTGCAGCCAATTCATCTCCATTTAGTTGCTTTGCCTCTCAACAACGCCACCATCTTTAATTTCTCGATCTGATTTCCCAGGCCAAATTATGGCATCTTCTTCTTCCCTGTAACAAGCTTAACATTCATCTAATGTACTTCAGGTATTCATTCATCGCAATAGCCACCACCATCTCTTCCTTCTCTTTATTTCAAATCACAGCAGACAACCTCAAATTCATCACAGAATCAAATCCATCTTCTATATCATCACCACCATCTTCAATAACTCTCAGATTCAATATCTCGTTCATCCCAACCACCAACAACGAATTCAATCAAAACCCATTACTTTAAATCATCAAAGACTCGAGATTCATCCCTAGAGACGGTCCCCAGATCCATTTCTTCTTCTGGATTTCTTCTCATCTGTTGATTTCAGAAAACCCACAGATTTCATGTTCTTCCCTTGTCTCGATTTGATCCATCCCTGCTGTTCTTGACTCCATCTCTTCTTCTACTCGATTTCAACAGCACCAATACAAACCCTAATTTCTTCATTATTATCTCATTCACTAACAGCTCGGCTTCGATCTAACAGCTTCAGTTATAACTGTCGGAGAATCTCACAGAAACCCCATCTCCAATCTATGGTTATTCCATCATCTTCTCTATCTCGGATTCAGTCTCTCAATTTCACCTCTCGGTTCTGCTTATGGTTGCGCAGCTTTTCTTCCTTCTCAATTTCAGGTGCAAGGACAAATGAGAGTAATGAGACACTCTCTCGATTCTGGGGTTACAAATGATTGGGGTGGATTTAGACACCCCACTGTATAAGAACCACCCAACTCGAAATCCCCTTATCTTCAGCTTGACTGTATTTAGTACTCCTCCAAATAGAGTTGCCCCTTAACCTTGATTGGGATCCAGATAGTGTTCGCCCATGAAATGACAATTTTGTTCTTTTTGCTCTTATTGGATGATTTCTTCTTTTTTTCGTCCGCATGACTCCAGAGTAGCTATAAAACTTAAAACAAGCGTAAAATACATAATTTACAAGAAAAATAGCAAAGAAAGCATAACCAGTAGATAACAAATAGGTTGTATTCTACACCCTATCAAGAAGGTGCAACCAAACTATTCTTCAACCATGTTTGAAAACATTTTGGATTACCCACATCCATTATATCCGATAGAGATAGTCGATTTTTAGGTCAGTTTTGGACCAAGCTATGGAGTTTAATGGACACAGGACTCAAGCAAAACACGACATTTCATCCTCAAACGGACGGTCAAACAGAAGTGGTAGATAGAACTTTGGTACATCTTTTAAGAGGGTATAATTCTAAACATCCTAAAACTTGGGATGACAGTTTACCTTTCATACAGTTCTCTTTTAATAGAGCTTTTCATGGGAGTACTCTGAAATCTCTATTTGAAGTTTGCCTAGGTAGAGCTCAAAATTTTATTGAAAGAATACATAAGATACATACTTTAGTAGAAGCTCAGTTACAGAAGTCCCAAGCTAAGTACAAGGCTAAACATGACAAACATCGTGTTCCTTGTAATTTCTCTAAAGGAGATTTGATATGGTTACGTATAGGGAAAGAGCGGCTCAGAGGTGAAGGAAAGAAGCTTAAACCCATACGCTATGGTCCATTCAGAATACTGAAGCAATTTGGAGATAATACTTTTCAGCTGGATTTACCGCCATACATGCATATGTACTATGTCATTAATGCAGAATATGTGAAGTTACTTGAACCTCCATTACTTAATGAAGAGGAAGATCAAGAACTGAAGCTACCACCTATAGAAGATTTGTGGGTAGAACGAGAAGATGTTCTCAAAGAAGATTGCATTGTTGAGAAGAAAGTGACACTTACCAGAAGAGGGGATCGTGTAATGTTTCGTGTGGGACGTGCAGGTAAAGTACCAAGTAAAGCAAGATGGTTCAATCAAGAACAGGGGGAGGCTGAGTTTCCCCATCTTCAATTTAAAGCTTACACGGGAGTTCCGGCTTCCTAAAATGGGGGAGCCATGATACATGAGCATCGTAGCAGAAGAAGAATGCTGTGAAGATCATCTTCACGGCTAGAATAGTTGTGCAGGTCGTATGCACAAAATCTACGTAGTGTGAAGATTGTATTCACACAAGCGCAAGGACAGCTAAGGCTGCCAGATGAGACTAATCATTAGCCTAGGTTTAATAGGCAAGGACAGCTAAGGCTGCCAGATGAGAATAGGCTGCCAGAGTGTATCTAGAAGATACTAGAAGAGGTGTAAAGTTTGTTAACTTAGCCTAGAAATTTGAGGTTTCCTAACTTAGATGGGATTCCTAGTTTAGATGAGTTCTAAAACTCATAATTTTATTACTTTTACAGCAAGTTCTCACTCATATAAAAGGAGGAGACTTATAGGCTAGAAAGGCAGAGAAAACGAGAGAGAAGTACGACCATAGTTTTGGTTCTGTAATAGAGTCTTCTTTCAAAGCAATAGAAGAAGAAGAAGTTTAGAAAAATCAATAGTGTCCCTTTCTTTATATTCTATTATTTTACTCAGTGTTCTTCTTAACTTCCTATTAAACAGTACTGACTCTAAGTACCACTGATCGATTGTGTATCATCTAACCAATTTCGGGCGAGAAGCAGAGGAAATTCTCGAGAGCTCCGGTGAGCTCAGATAAACATTAAGTTTCTAGATTCTGGGGTTTCATTTTTCTTTCGTAAGCACCTAATTAATATCCAGGTTCGAGCCAGAGTGAATCATGATGACAAAAGGTGGATGAGATGAAAGCGGGGGATGGAGAGGATAAACTCTTCTTGGAAAAGAGTCGAGAGAATAAAGGTGACAAGACTAGACCAAGGGACAAAGAAATGGGGCGTTGCAGAGAGGCTTTATTGCGAGCAGCAGAGATTCAAAACGTCACCATGACGTTGTCTCTCCCTCCTATCTACTACATCTGACCCAAAAACAAAAACAAAAAAACACGTTGGGTTTGGCTAGTCGAGAGAATAAAGGTGACAAGACTAGACAATATTGCATCCATTGATAAGAAGTAAGAAGAATATGTTTAGAAATAAATGAGCAAACTGTATTCAAATAAGATAATTAATCAGATTACTTTGTGCTAACTAATCAAAGCACAAATAAAATGAGTTGAAACAAGAATAGAAAACAAAGTTCATAATAACACTAACCAAATTTGCATTAAAACAGAAATTAGATAACCGACTTGCATGATAGAATCACCTAGCGACTAGGACGCCAACAATTAGAAATTCAATTGTGGGTTCCCCAACTGTGATTCTTTCAGGACTATGTTGCCAAAGAAGATGAAGACAATAACAATCAGCAGAATTGTCTTCCATGATGTTTCGAATTTGACTATTACTTCCGTCTTATTCATCTTCTCCACAGTTTCTTCCTTCCTTTCCTTGCTCTGATCTTCATCACGGACATTATCAGCATCGCCTTTGGTGGAAATTTCTTCCTACTTTTTCCTCTTCAATTGCATGATCTAAACATGAAAGTTTACAAAAAATACTGAACATATTAAAAATGTAGGAAAAGAACAGAACTTGCCTATAAAATGTATATTTATTTTAACTACCGCGACCAAGACGACACCCAGCAGTAGCAATATTGCAAGGATATAAAAACCAATAAGATGTATGGTCTGACCCACAGTAGCACCAACGGAAAAGACAACATCTCCATTGTCCGTTGACAATGAAAATAGAACAAATGGGTTATCATCTCCCACCTTACATTGGATTGAACCATATAAGGGTTTCTGCAGTAATTGCTGCTAACTGGTTTTCCTAAAGATGCCTGAAAATTCAAGATTAGACTTACTCGTTATTAAAACTTAAAACAAAACACCAATGAAAATAATAGAAGGATACGATTAAAAAGAAAATTTAAATTCCCATTAATTGATTGCATAAGCTAGCTCTTTGGATTAATGTATGATACCCAACCTGAGTAAGGTGAAGCTTTCCTTTTGTCTTATTGAACCTGTGAGTGAATGGCATATTTTCGCCTATTTCAACAGCTGAAAAGAATCAGAAGATTCACATTATACTTAATTATATTACAAGAAAATCGTACACTATCACTAAGCAATGAAATAAGAATTAGGAAGATAACTAACCCCAGAAACTCATTTTTGTTGCAGAAATTTCAATGGACTAACTTCGGCAACTTAAAATCTCAATTGAAAGGCACTCGATTTATATAGCTAAAACCTTTAAAAAAACAGAACCCAATCTCAATGCAGTCTACAAGTAATATTACTGATCTCGAGGCTCTCTCCATTTATAATCTACTCAAATCGCCTCATTAACTTCTAAGGGGGTAGCTTCATCTGCATTACCTTCAACTTCCAAATTCCACATTCAAAATTCAAATTGTTTAGTTGGGAATCTGGACAGGTAGTCCGCTTTGGAATCTGTATAAGAGTTGATTCTTCATTAATTCTAATTCCCTGACAAAAACAACTCAACATCCATTTCAACTTTTTCCCAAACATAGTACTGAAACCTGCAGGTTTATGGCCCAATGTATCTAGCCTTCATTACTAAGTGAGTTTCTTTGTAGTTTTTCTCATCCTACGCCAAAATACGCAGGAAACACCTTCAGTCTTACACCTTCATGGTTAACTAAGTGAATTTCTTTGTAGTTTTTCTTGGTTCACAGCAAACAGAAAACCATGGAGGTGTTTAGGCATTTCATTTTGGAGTCAGTTAACTGAGGGATTTGTAATAGTAGTGCTACAAGTGTTCTTAAGCCCTTCGGCCCAGTTTATGGAAAAGGAATTCATCCCTCCAAAAAATAATTGCTATAACAGTAATTAAACGTTTACATCAATCTGAAAGTACTAAAGAAAAGAAAATGTGGTTTACAGGAATAATTTCAAACATAATGGTGAACAAACTGGAGTCTGGAGATATATAGTCAAAATCGAAAATCCATTATCTGAAGCACTAGAAAAATGGTTCCATAACTCCACCAGCAAACTTGATAATCGAGGACCACCCCGCAGCAAATTCATGACCGAAATCTTTGAGCAAATAATCCAAAAAGATGAAGACAATCAGTAAGCAAGCTGGTAGTGTCAGGTTGGATTTCTCCACAATTGCAAACTTCCGTCCCTTATCTGTAATTGCAAATGATGTATAAGAACAACTCAGTACAGAAAAACGATAACACACTTCAAATGTTTCTATGGAACTAAAGTGCAAGCTTTATAAATATGAGGCTAGAATCAAATGTTGGGTGCAATAATCAAAAACAAGGAAAAATCAAATGAGCAAAAGTTATTGATACTTAGCTCCTTTATAATGGAAGTGATCGATTTGATGAAACGGACAAGCTCCCATATCTCCCCAACAGCAACAAGGCAAAATTTTGGAAAAACAGAGTGAGTCACGTGTTCAACACGTTGCCCTTAAGACATTAGCGCTACACTCAAGAGTGATGCTATAGCCCTCACAAGAAGGAAATCTCCAGGATAAAACACTCTACTACACCTACTACTAGCATATGTAGTAGATGCTCAACTTGAGCTTGGCAACTCCGAAAATCATAAAGGAAAATCTCGAACACTTGAGAAAACAATATAAAATGTTTTTTCCCTTAGGGGTCCCTCTAAATATAGATAAATCCCTTTCCCACAGATTTTACAAAAGTAGTGAATTTGTTTATATAATTGACAAATACAACTTAAGAAGAAAACTTCTCGATGTGGGACTAAAAAGTTTATATAGTTTCTTAAAACTACTAAAAATTGGAAACTCCACAATGTGAGACTAATAAGTTTCATTCACAAGAGAAAATAATAAATTATAATTGTTTATTAAAACTTTAAAAAAATTATTTTTTATTAATCGTTTTCCAACAATCCCCACATGAATGAAAACTCAATAAAACATGAAAACACAGATAGATTTTGGTAAATCAACATCCCAATCTCACGATCCAAACAGACTGATCGTGAAAGTGTTGAAATCATACTAGTCATTTCTACGTCCTCTCCCTCACACAAAAGTGTGTTGACCCAAGGGTCATACTATGGATTGCACAAATCATAATAGTATTGAGAGCTTTCATCTTTAGTCTCACCATAGGTATCTTTCACCAAAGTGAAAAAGCATGAACTAGTGACCCTTAGTGACCTTTAGGTCCTAAGTTCCAGTAATACCAAAACCATCAAAACGAAAATCACATAAAAAACGCATGAAATACCATTTTAGGCAGAGGTGTCCATGAGGTCTTGAACCTTTGCTTAGTGAGATATTACCGGAATTACTTGCTAGAGACAGTGAACTATGTCTTGAACTGCTAGCATTTGATGTAATTCGCGATAACAACCACGGGTGATATCTCCAAGGTTGCTGCCAAGCTCGTGCCGTTTTTTCCAATTTGGCCCTGGACATATCCTGTTTCTCAGAATGCTTTAGAGAATCAAAGCTCATATTCTCATAGGAAGCGGCCCACCTCCTCATTCAGATAGGTGAGTTTCCATAAAGAGTGTTACTGCTACACCCCACTTCAATCTTAAATTGAAACTATAAAACTCATTAAGACTTCTTAAAAGTCATCCTTCACATGCAGTCACACTATCGCGTCTACACCATAGGGAAGGGACAGAGAATAAAATTCTCTGATAGTGTTTACCTTTACCCACCACAAATTAGTTGTCTCATTCGAAACCTTGATCTTGGGATCTCTAGTCAGCAAGGTTGAGTATCCTTCATGGCAAGTTTAATTTATGAGCTTAAGCCCCTTCCCCTCGATGCATTTCTAACTATCTCTTGGGATAAACCTTTCGTCAAAGGTTGCGCGATATTCTCCTTGGACTTTATCCAATCAATGAAAATAACGCCGATTGAAATTAGTTATTTTCATCTTTAACTATTATAACTTGGCTAACACAATGTATAGATATAGCTGGCACATGCCTATGCCAGAGAGGAATGTCTTCTAAAAAGCATCTTAGGCACTCGGCCCCCTCTCATGCTTTATCTAACTCAATACTCTCAGATTCCATAATGAATTGAGAAATATATGTTTGTTTGTAAATCTTCAAAAAACAAACCCTCGTGCTAGGGTGAAACATATCCACTCGTAGACTTAGACTCCTCTGAGTCAACTATCCAGTTTACATCACAAATTCCCTCAAGGACAGCAAGATACCTTTCATAAATCAAATAAAAGGTAATAAAGTATTTTAGGTACCATAATACTCTACTCAGTGCATCTGAATGCTATTGCTCTGGATTACAATTATATCTACTTAACTTACTCACAATATAGGTAATGTCTGGACTCTTACAGTTCATTAAATTCATCAGACATCCTACAACTCTTGAGTATTCAAGTTAAGATACTCCATTACCCTTTTTTCCTTGAGTCTACAAGAATAATCGTACGGAGTACAAGCAGGCTTACAATCACACTGATTGTATCTCTTAAGCACAAATTCAACATAATGAGAATGACTAAGACTACATATGTTAGATTATTTTCTAATCCTCAGCTTAAGTCTTTCAAGTCAACGTTCTCATTCAACGCATGTTTTTAGTGGAATTAATCACATCTATGTTTGTATCAAGTATAAGCATATCATCAACATACAAGCATACAATCACACAAGCATCCTTTAACAAGTTACTTGTAAATATACTTATCAGATTCATTAACTTAAATCCATTACACATTATCACATGATCAAATTTTCCATGTCACTGTATACGTGCTTATTTTATAAACCATACAAAATTTTGTTCAAATTACAAACTTTGTCATCATAAACTTTCACTACAAAGTCCTCAGGTTGGTCTATGTAAATTTCTTTATCTAATTCACAATTTTAGAAAAGCTGTCTTAACATCTATCTGATGTATCTCTAATTTGTTTATGACAACAATAACAATTAACATCTCAACGGAAGTAAATCTCGTCACATGTGAATAAGAATCAAGGAAATATACACCTTCTTTTAGTTTATATCCTTTAGCTACCAACTTAGCCTAATATTTTTCCACAGTTCCATATACCTAATGTTTCCTCTTAAAGACTCATTTACATCTCATGGTCTTACTCTCTGGAGGTAAACTAGAAACCTCCCAAGTCAGGTTCCGACGGACTAAGTCCATTTCACTAAATGAAGCTTCTTACCAGAATGGGGTTTCAGTAGATATCAAGGCTTCTTTACAAGTATAAGGCTTAGACTAAGCTACGCATGTTATGAAATCGGCTTCATAAGAAGTCTCAAGTCTAATTATTTTACTTCTCTTAGGCTCAACCTTAACTTCATCTTCCTTTAAGATAAGTTCTGACTATTTGAAAATAAATCTAAGGGTTCAACAACACATTTCTAATGAGGTACAGGTTTAAGAATAAACATGTTAAAGGAACTAAGCATCCCTAGATTATGTAATGGTATTCACAACAAAGTCATAAAAATCACACCAAAGTATGAAAAATCAGAACACACAACCAAAAATCTATATGTAGAAGTATACTCAGCATACCCTATATGAATACACAATCAACATTTTTGGTTTCTATCTAGTTCATTTAGGAAGAGGAATGACAATCTTAGTCAAACACCCCCACACTTTGACGCATTCATAAGAAGGTCATCTACCTTTCCATAAATCATATGGAGTTTCATGATCCTTAAGAGTACTATATTCAGGATATACTAGTTAAGAGGACTGCCTCCCCCCACAAGGCCGCAGGTAATCCTCTGAACTAATCAACATGGCAAATATCATCTTCTTAAGGATACAGTTGTTATGTTCAAGGATTCTAATTGGTTTTGAACTTCAAGTTTATACATCTTAAGGCTTCTAAGGAATCATCCCTATCCCTAAGAAAGTATACAAGATAATACATCGTACAATCATCCAAGAAAGTTATAAACCATCTTTTACCATAGTGGTTTTGGGTTGAACTCATGTCAACTAGGCCTAACTGAATTAATTCTAAGGGCTTAGAATTAATATGAACATTTGTGCTAAAATATTTTATAGCATATTCATTTCACTTTTGTGTTCAATATCTAAACTAAATTTGGGTACGTAGCCTATGCTAGGCAGTTTATGCATTGACTTATAATTTTACGGTTCCAAGTCTACCATGAAAAACATTCAAAGACACACAAAAGAAAGCACAAGAATCAACTATGTTCACTTCATCATATTTTCTTTTAAACTTATATAGACCCTAAGTCCTATAACTGTTGCCTAAAAAATCAATGCCCTTAGTTATAACAAGTTTTCCACATTTAATTAAGATCTTCAATCTTTTACCATCTTCAAGAGAACAAGATACAAGATTCTTTCATATGCTCGGAACATGAAAACTTCATTCAGTGTGAGAATATTACAGATATGAGCTTATGCTCGACCTTTCCCTTTTATGCAACCTCTGTCGCAGATGAGTTACTCATATAGAGTTTCTCGACATCCCTTATCCTCTGATAAGAGGTGAACAGGTCTATGTTTCAACAAACATACTTAGTGGCTCCAGAGTCCACCCACCAGTCTCTCACATTGGTTATTAAAATAACTTCCGACATCATGTCAATGAACTCGTTCTAATTTGTTTCAACTAAATTAGCATTAACTTTCTACTCATTAGGGTTTTATGTTTTCTAGACTTTACTGCCGTATGGCCAGGAATCTTACAAACATAACAATCACCCTTAATTAAAGTAATACCGGATTCAGTTTTACGAAACATACCTTTCTTGTGAAGACTATGCTTAGAGTTGTGTTTGATGTTCTCGCCTTTGTAAGCTTTAGAAGACTTGTTTTCATCCACATGCGCCTGGTAGCCATGTTCCTTTTCAATTTCATGTCACAAACTTCGTTTATACTCTGACCACGGATACGGTAATTTCCCAATCACCTAATACACCACATCTCACAAACCTTAGTTCAGATAAAATATGAGTTTTGAAGATAATTTCTAGATTTATAAACTTCGTTTGAACCACCATATCAAAAAACTCATGGTTACCCCATAAAAACTACTTTAGTTAACAACAAAATTCTGCCCGTCAGAATTTTTCAGGAACGTTTCTCTGTTTTGTAAAATATCAATAAAATACTTTTACAAGTCCATAAATTCTGAAATTTTACATGGGTAACTATCAAGATGTCTACTACGTTGTGTCAAAAGGGTTCATCGAAATTCCTTCTAGGTTAAGAGATAAACTCAAAACTCTACAACTCACAAAAAATTCGTTTTTGTGTTTCACTCCACAATTAACATCCATGATTCACAAACCAACCAACCATTTTCGATTATTACTAATTTTAATGTCTTAAGATTGTTGGGTGCAATAATCAAAAACAAGGAAAAATCAAATAAGCAAAAATTATTGATACTTAGCTCTCTTATAATGGAAGTGATCGATTTGATGAAACGGACGAGCTCCCATATCTCCGCAACAGCAACAAGGCAAAACTTTGGAAAAACAGAGTGAGTCACGTGTTCAACACGTTGCCCTTAAGACATTAGCACCCGGCTACACTCAAGAGTGATGCTATAGCCCTCACAGGACGAATATCTTCAGGATAAAACACTCTACTACACCTACTACTAGCATATGTAGTAGATGATCAACTTGAGCTTGACAACTCCGAGAAAACAATATAAAATGTTTTTTCCGTTAGAGCAACCCTTTTCCCATAGATTTTACAAAAGTAGTGAATTTGTTTATATAATTGACAAATACAACTTAAGAAGAAAAACTCCCTGATATGGGACTAAAAGGTTTATATAGTTTTTTAAAACTACTAAAAATTGGAAACTCCACAATGTGAGACTAATAAGTTTCATTCACAAAAGAAAATAATAAATTATAATTGTTTATTAAAACTTTAAAAAAATTATTTTTTATTAATCGTTTTTCAACGTCAACTAGACCTTAGTGCAACATTACGAGAATTGTTATCTGGAATCATTACCTTCGATACGACGACAGTTGCCTAGATAGTAACCAGTAAGATGAACGTTTCTATTGCCATTGACCAGAAAAACTACATCAACATCTTCCTCTTCGAACTCGATATCTAGCGACACACGATGCTTTTGAGAATCCAACCGAATTGCGCATAAGGTAAATGGACCTCTATCACCAACGATACATTGAACAACACTTTCTTTGTCATATCTACGAATGTCATCATAGTCAGAATAGATAATACCTTTTCCCGGGGTTACCTGTAACACCAATATGTGATCTCATTTAGGCCGCTGCTAAACAAAATATTAATACTCAGTACTAGAAGTATTAGGAAATAATATAGGAGAATATAATTAGGAGATATAATTTAGGTTAGTTTGAGTTATATTAGGAATTGAATATCTTGAGAACCAAGTCTTGTGCCTCAAAAACAAATTGCAGCTAAGCCGATTATCAAACCTGGGAAATATGAAGCCGTCCAAGTGCTTTGTCGAATCGATGAGCTAAAGGCTTGTCGGGTTCTATTTCAACTGCTGTTTAAGAACAAATAACCCAACATGTTACATAAAAAAATGTAGAAGGAAAACAAAATGCATGAAGAAATTTTTTGCAGGAGTAGAAAAGAAAGATGCGCCTAAAACTTACACCAGAAAGCCATTTTGATGAAACCTGCCGTTCGAAATGAATAATGAACAGATGCTTTGAAATACTTACAGGAAACAAGGCTTTTTCAAGGCCAAACGCGACATCCTTTGTGAAGTCCAATGTCTTCAGTAATGGTTGTTAGCCTCTTTCTCCATCTGTCTATAAAAGTACACTAGGCTAGTTAATATTCTCGGGTACTCCAATTTCCAACATCTTCTGAAATCAGCTTTTGTTGGAATATAACATTCATTTATTCCCTGTTTTGGAAACTCAAACATCTCCATGCGTTAAGAATAGATAGGGATGGACATGGAACAGCAATTCACATTACTAGTGGGTGCAGAGCAAATGTGAGTGCCACACCCTGGCACCCATTTTAGAAGTATCCCTTTTCTTGATTGTGAAAAGCCGGTGTGCCATGTCCAAACATTTGTACCCACGACAAATCTTGACCCCCATATAAGTTACATTTTGCTTCAGACAAATTGTCATGGAATGCTTGCTACATGGCCTGTCCTCGAATGCTCGGTACATGGCCTGTCATCTTAACTTCCCCTTTTCAATCTATTCTGTTATCAAATAGCTCAAGTGAACGCTTAAGAAATTGTGTCCAACTTGTTTCAGTTCGGCCTTTAGAGCGATTACTGGAGTTAATAGTTGATACAAGGCAACAAGTGCAAGTGCAAGTGCGGGGAAGAGGTAATACGAGTACAACATTCATCAGATGCCATGTGGTTTCACCTTTGTACTCCAAAGATTGCACAACATCTTTCAAAATAAGTCGCAAAAAATATCAATCCTTTCCACAATAGCGTTATTAGTATTATTTTTTTTACACTAAGCAATAAAGGATCACTAGACACACCGCTCAGTTTTTACTGCTAGTCCTCGAACCCGTAAGAACAATATACACCATTCCGGAAGAAGCTAATTGTTAGATTAAAAAGAAGCTAATTCACATCAACACTTTAAATTTGGTAGGATAATAAAGTTGCAACAATTTCTCAGTACTCAGTAGTATGTGGACATCCAAGTCTTTGAGCAGTATCTCTTGTTGCTACATGAAAGCCAGAGATGTGCCCCATATATTACAAGAGTTCTAGGTTTTGCGCATCGGATATGTTCACTGAATACAGCAGCAGCAGCAGCAGCTTCTGCAGCACTTACCTGAACAATCTGTCATACAAAAGAAAGTTACTAAATAAATACTGAACTTCGATGAGATGCATAATAAAAAAATCAAACAAAATCGCGTACCATCCTCACTAGGTTTACCCTTGTTGCGGTAGTACCCAGTAAGATGCACACTGTGAGGACTATCAACAGAAAAAATGACTTCCATATCCTCATCGAAGTCCAGATCAAGCACACATGACTCATTTTTCCCCGCCGTCAACGAGCATAAGATAACTGAAGGCCCAAAACCTACACGACACAGAACGTTACACCTGTTTAAACTTTCATTGCGAGCCTTTACCATATTTGCCTGCAACATCAAGTTGTTTTCATTGCGAGCCTTTTCTATAGCTGCCTCCAACATCATCCGATCGTGTTCGTTGGGACACTTTCCCAAAGTTTCCTACAACATCAAATCGTGCGTTTTTATAACTACCAAATACACAACCAAAGAAGACCTGACCAACAATGGCATTTTTTGTGATCCCCAACAATGACATACACAGCAACATAACACGAATCGAACATTTGTAAATTTATCCTTTTTTTTTTGAAAGATTAAATTATCCTAATTACATATGAATCTGTTAAAGTGTTGATCTTGATACCCGGGTAATATGAAGCCTTCCTTTAGGTTCATCTGCAAAAAGCATGAAACTTCTCTCTGGGAGGATTTCTTCTCCTGAGAAGAAAACAACAAACAAACTTAGATAATACAATTTCATTGAGGACTACTACTTGAATTGAAACCAGAATTCAATAAAACTAACCCCAAAATGTCGACATTTCTGTGGCGGAATTTCAACTGCTATTCAATAATAACGAAACTGCTTAAAAACTTACTAGTTACTACTCTCTATTTAAAACATACCATGGGCATTTTTTTAATCATGCATTATTGACCCCTAGCTAGCAAAAGCAGATAACCTTAAAATTAAAGCAAATTAAAGCAAATAATCTCAATAAACTGATCAATAAGCTTTTGAAAATGTGGAGAAAGAGAAGCAAATGAAAATTATGTTTATTGGATTAGATTCCAACTACTCATTTGAAAAATATAAATACTTTGGATGAAGGTCCATTTGAAGACCAAGCACTAGTGGTGTAAGATGTCATGGAGCTAGACGAATTGTGTGCGTCACATTCTCACCTACACTAGAATATAATATGCGAGAGAAAAAGAGAATACTGTATGCAACTAAGAGATATACTCTGAATTGTTAACTTTTAAGGTAGATATGAGGTCAGTGTTTAAAACTATGAGTTTAGGTAGTTTTCCTAAGATAACACAAAATAGAGGTCAGTGTTTAAAATGGTTCTTGAAACACAAACAGAAATAGTTCATAGGAATTGATATGAGAACCGAGCAATTTACAATACTAGTGGTTGCAGAGCAAAGGCAAGTGCCACACCCATTTTAGACGCATCCCTTTTCTTGACTGTGAAAAATAAAGCAGGGGTGCATGTTTGGACATTTGTGCTCATGGCAAAATTTAACCCTTGCACAACTTTCGTTTGCGTTCGGTCAGAACAATTACTTCAACATTCAAGTATTTGAAAATTTGTTGTTTCAGTCCGGCATTCTGATGTAAATACGAGTGCAACATTTATCACAATGCCATGTGGTTTCAATTTTTGATTCCCAAGTTTTCAGAACATCTTTCAACATGTAATACAGAAGTCAATACAAGTGCAAATGTGGAGTATTATTTTTTTACATTAAGCAAGAAAGCATCAATAGACACGGCACTCTGATTTTACTGCTAGTCCCCCATAATACCATGTTGCCCTCGAACCTGTAAAAACAAGATATATGCAGCCTTTCAAAAGAAGCTAATTCGCATCAGCACAATGTTCAAACTGGCTAGAATAGATTACCACAATTTTTTTAAATGAATACAGCATTTACCTGAACTTGAGATTAACACCTTAAATTTCCTTTGACCATTTTTAGTCCTCTTCAGTTTGATTTTCATCATCATCTGAGTATTTTTCGTTTAGAATTAATTAGTCCATACTAGAAAAGATGATCTAATTAAATACCGCACTTCAATCAGACGCATAAATATGATTCGAGCGGAATCCCTTACCATTCTTGCTAGATTTACGTTTCTCGCGGTAATACCCTGTAAGATGCACTCTAAGAGGACCGTCAACAGAAAAATAAACTTCGGTGTCCTCATCAAAGTCCAAATCCAGTTCACATGACTCATTTTTTTCAGCCCTCAACGAGCATAAGTTCACAGAATCACGCCCTCCTACACTACACAGAACGATGCACCTATTTTCATTCCGGGCCTTTCCCAAAGTTGCCTGCAACGTCGAATCGGGGGTTGTTAAGACTACCAAATACAGAAACCAAAGAAGGACAACGATGGCATCTTCAAGAGAAACAAACATTTGTAAATTTACAGATTATGCAACATATTAGTCTTAACTAGACATTTCTAAATTTGTTAAAGTGTTGATCTTGATACCCGAGATATATGAAGCTTCCCTTTAGATTCATCTGGTTGAAGAATAACATTTTCGAATGGAAAGATTTCTACTCCTGGGAAGAAAGAGCGAACATAACAAACAAACTTAGATAATACAGTAAGTATGAAGTATCATTGAGGACGACAAACCAGAATTCAAAGAAAAAAACTAACCCCAGAATGTCATTTCAGTGGCGGAATTTCAACTGCTGTTTTAACCTTGAATGGATGTTGATGATTAAAGATCTAATAGATGAAACTGCTCAAAGTTTAGCTTTCAACAAACAAGTCAAGCTCGGCGTTAACAAAAGCAATTTTTCTTTTTTTAAGACCTTTTTTAATCATGCATATGACCCCAAGTAAAAGCAGAAAACCTTAAATAAAAGCAACCGATCTTAATCAACTGATCAATCAGCTTTCGAAAATGTAGAAAAAGAGAAACTCATGAAGATCTATATTATTTGGTAAGATTCCAACTAAGCATTTAAAAAAATTAAAATCCTTTTGATGAGGTCCATTTGAAAGCCAAACACTAGTGGAGTAAGACGAATTGAGTGTTACCATTCTCACCTAATCTATATATCATGAGAGTAAAAAAGAGAATACAACCAAGAGATATGCTTTGATTTAACTTCTTCTCTAATTCGAGACATCTAACCTCAGCTCTGCCGACTATAATTTAAACAATTAATTTTCACAAATTCGATTTTAAAAATGGTAGATGATGGTATCATACGTCTCGGTTATTGCTCATCTTTCATAGGATTGTTATGTTTCACAAGACAAACGTATCATCAAAATACTAGCTTTAATTTCATTATTATTTGGATTCTAAAGAAAAATTGTACCAAAGCTTATATGATAATGTACACGTAAAATTGTTCGGGGAACCTCCCACTTTAACTTTAAGGTACATATGGGATTTTTGTTTAATTTTTTATTTAGAAAATTGAAGTATTGCAATGCTAAAGTGTTTTTGTTTTTTTAATAGGATTGAGATTTTAAAAGATGGATAATATAGGATTTGGAGAGATAACAAGACCTCCAATTTATTCTTCTTTCTATATATTTTTGAGACTACTAGAGTTGCAGAAGAAAGATATAGTATTGTGGGGTTAGTTCATTTCTTAATCTTACAACTGTACCATACTAAATATCATATCATTAGCTGCTAATAAGTTTTTGTTCCATAAAACTATTGCTCTTTTAACAGAGTTGTTTTTCAGATTTTCGGAATTTCTTTGGAGTGAAACTAGGACCGGAACAGCCTTAGATCCACAACTACAATACCTCACTCGGAAGGCTTCGTATTTCTCAGGTTAATATTCTAAAAATCTTAGTCTAATATATACAGGTTATTTGTCTGACCATTTTTGTATAAATTTAGTGTTCACATTACTGTTTGATTTTATGTTTCAATTATTTGAAATTTTGTGGCTACATTAAATGTTTCAGAATCTAAATTATTCTCAATAAGTTTGTCGCTTGGATGGTTTAAACTGATTGACAGTTTATCTTTACCCATATTAGGTATCCTTATATACTCTGTCTTGTGCTTCAACCAGATGACTGCGTAGCAGTGGGGACCGACTGAAGTGCAAAATAAATTAGCAACAGAAAATCCATTCCTAAAGTTTTTATAATGATTTTGGGCCTCACAAAATTAGTGACAGCTATAAGTGTTTCAAACTGAAAGATCCATTTTTCTGGGTTAAATTTGAAACTGCAAAAGCTTCCATCATCCATCAAAAAATTTCGAAATTCCTTTCAACCATATAAACCATAACGATAATCTATCTATTATTGAGAGAGATTCGAAGAAAAATAACATAAACATATGATCGTGATGAAAATCGAATTTTTCTTCCGGGTGAGATTTTAATTTTGAAATTCTTCGTTGATAGATCATAAATCTGAAGAAAAAAATCAATTTTTGAGAGATGCAAGTACCATAACTTTCCAGAGAATTTTTAGAATAAAAACGATGAAGATTTGCTTCAATTTGAAAGAATTTCTTCCAACAAAAAAAAAAAACGGGTTTTTTGCACGCCCGAATATGACGAACATATGCTTTATTTTTCATCTTATAGAAGGCCTCCTTTTGGTCGTCCGATTAATGTTGCGGGCGACCTTTGGAGATTTTAATTCATCAAAGGGATATATTTTTGTTCAATGTAAAGTAGGAAACATGAGTCCTGTTTTTTTATGCATATTGCACGCTTATAATGCATCATGTACGTTGAATATTGAATTCAAGGAAAAGGAATATGATATTGTCTTTGAAGTTATTGGCGGTAGAAGTGTGCATCCGACTGGTTTGTATCTCTGCCATAATGGCCAATCTAGGACTGGTGATTGTGATTTCCTTTCTTTCTTTCTTTTTTTTCCGCAATTTATCAATTGAGTTCTCAGGCTTAGTCTTATGGACTTCTAATCTAGCATCTAGATTGGAAGTCCACGTCAACTAGAATACCCACCTAAGTTTTATGGTCATTCTAATCTAGCATCTAGATGCGCTGAACCATTCCACGTGGTTGCACTGAATGGAACAGCGCAACCATCTCAGCCGTCGGATCAAAAATAAAACAATCTCGCTGAACCATTCCGCGAAAAGTAAAATTTTGGTTACGCTGAATGAAGCAGCGCAACTATCTCGCTACTAGTTGACATTCAATATATATCTGAAGAGAGAAGTAGTGTTGAAGAATAGACAACGCTTCGAGAAGAATTTGCAACGCGTTTTGTCTAACATAGAATCCAAATCTATCCCATAAGACTCAGACTTAATTTATAAACATATATTTTAGTTAATGTTCTCAATAAGCTTGATCCAAGTTAAGTTGGTAACAATGCTATATATACAAGCCAAAGCTATATTTTCCTAATTTAATTTGAATAGTTGACTTTTTCTTATTTTTTATTTTTTATTTTTTTTGCACTGATATCCCATGTAGGAC
Organism: Papaver somniferum; assembly: GCF_003573695.1. Taxonomy (NCBI): domain Eukaryota; kingdom Viridiplantae; phylum Streptophyta; class Magnoliopsida; order Ranunculales; family Papaveraceae; genus Papaver; species Papaver somniferum. Next base: position 31,678,954 of record NC_039365.1, read on the forward strand.
TATTCGAGTGAGCATCCAATCCATTGCCAATTGACAATTTTTTCTTATATCAAAACCTCATCTTTCTTCTTCTGGTTATAACAAGGAAGGTGGAAAATTATGGTTCTGGTCATGCATCTCAAGTAACTAAGGTGAAAAAGTAAGTCCTTAATGTTGGTGTTATAGATATGGATTGCGAACCCAGTTTTATCGTCATTATATTGTTTTATTTATCTTGGTGTTACAGATGGATTTGTTTCCACGATCAAAAGTTATGGGTCCGATGTATTTATCCTCTGATCCACATCTTCTGACTTATCTAAATTTACTTATGCTGCTAGCAATTGTTGCTTATATATGCTTGACTAACAATATCTAGTATATATTTGTTCGTATGATATTCTTTATCCATACCTAAATGCAATGATAGCTCAAATTGCTCTATTGTTAGCATAACTTTCCATTGTGCATGTAACTATTATATTTTATTAGTTAGCCTTCATCATGAATATTTTGTAAATTTCCTTTCCCACTGTTATTGTTGTTGATGAAAATGATATGGATTGCTGAAACTATGTTTTGCAGCGAGGTTAATGTTTTGAAGATGGGTAGAGACTAATATTCGTCACGTAAGGACCGCCAAACAGCTTGTCATGGATGTGTGGTACATCTCTCTCTCTAATTGTGGTATGTGTTTTTGGAATATGATTTTGATAATACTTAAAATGGAATTGTGAACTCATTCAATCACTCAAACCTTGTTTTAGGTGTGTATCCGTTATTTTTATTTTGCTCAAATAAATAGAACTAGTTATGTATTTGAATCAAATTATGCCTCACCGTAGAAAAATTGTTTCCAATTAAGTAATAAATCAGCTATTACGCAGATTTCATGCATTATTGTTTGCACATCCATAGACGATCCCTTTTTATTTTGCGACTTATTTTATGTTTTGCAGGCAGAGGAGGTCTTATTAAAAGGTTGGAGAATTAATGGTAAAACATTGCATGCAATTGAGATAGAAAACAAAGAGCTTTTTCGCTGTTAACCTGCTTTGTTTCCGCTCTGTAACCTTATTTTTCTTAGCACCGGCCGTTTTAACTCATAGTTTCACCATCCATGGGGTATGTATTAACACAGCCATGATGGAAATTAACATATCAAAATATAACTTAATTTTTCTATTTTTACCTCTAATTGGTTTTCATGTAGTTTGTTCCTTGAATAAATATATTTTTTTGTTTCAGTTACTGTGGACCGAACGCACGAAGTGATGTACCAAAATATGCATGGCTTGTATTTGAGATTAATCTGAAGATTGTCAAAGATTAGAACTTAGAAGATATGCGCTCCATTAGACTGGAGTGTATATGCTAATCAATTTAAATGGGTTTTGTCTTTTTTTTTTTTTTTATCATCAAACTATAAGTATTTCATTCCAAATAGAAATGTTTATATGATGGTTTTCAAGAAGAACGAGTACATCATAATATGACATAAATACAAAGAAAGATGCAAAGCGCAAACAAATCGCGAAGAGAAAGAGCGATCTACAATGATAGCACCCAAGTCTTGTATTTTGAGATTGGAGAACAAATGGTACCCGAAATTATAATTCGACCATTTTGATAGATTTCCTTCTAGAAAAAGAGATGCTCCCATGATTGAGGAGTGATTTTCCCAAAAGTTCTTCATATACAGCTGTTTGAGGGTGAAAACGATTTCTACTGATTTTGGTAATTTCGAGTGTGTGGGTGAGAAACGAGTTTAAACCCTAAATAATGTACTGCAAGGGAGTAATTTAGATTCGAGAGATCAATCAGTACAAATCCGGCCTAAACCAAGAAATGGTCGTTCCAGACTTGCTTCGGTCACGAAGTGAAGGAGAAGGGTTGGTTTTGGGGAGGGAAGCGAAGAGAGTGTTGAGACCAGAATAGTTGATTCTAGAAGAGTAGTTGTTTCGCGACTTGTATCAGAAAGTAGGAAGCTAACAGATGGAAAGCTAGCAAATATTTTCTGAGTGTTGTATCCTCCTGACCTGAACTTGTTGTTCGGTGAAAATAGGTAAGACCTATTTATACAAGTCGAAGTGAAACGTACTCTGGTCTCGTAAGAAATGGAAAACGGATGAGTAAATGGGAGGAGGTGGTAACCGGTAATGCCTGGAATTGATGTTCCATAAAAGAAAGCATTTCATCCTTATGACACTGTCTTATAACGGGCGTAGTGTACGCCGCACGCTGTGAACCACCAAACAATACCCAATGAGCATCCCCCAGTTTGTGACATGTGTTGATGTCTCGAGTGTTTTCGTGGAAAACATGTATCATGTTGTTATTCGGCAAGTTGAGCTTGGAAGACTTGCCGGCTAGGTGGTGACCTTCGACGGTCGAGATTTTGCATCTTGAGAGGAAGAGTAGCCGTTGATTATTGCAACCCTTCGTTTGTTAGCCAGTGGCATGAAAGCATGGCCGGTACGGCTTTAATATGGCCTAGTTTAGGCGCAGCAAAAAGTTAGGGTTTTGGCTTTGTTTGGGCACGACCAAACTAGGGATTGGCGTCGGGCCAAAGGTTGCCATGTGTTAGCTGGTAACCTTGGACGGCTAAGATATGCATCTTAAATGGAAAAGTGACCGTTGATCTTCGCAAGCCTTTATTTTGGTATCCGCATAGGGAAGGCCGACATGGTATGGCGCGGCAAGGTGGTTTGCATGCCATTGGAACATGTGGCATGGCTGGCATGCCTTGGCACGGTTTTGGCGTGGCCAAAACAAAGGTTTTGGCGTTGGGACAAAGGTTACATGCGTTGGTTGGCGACCTTGGACGGCTAAGATTTGCATCTTAGATGGAAGTATGGTCGTTGATCGTCGCCAGCCTTTGTTTTGGTAACCGCATAGGGAAGGCCGGCATGGTATGGCGCGGCAAGGTGGCTCTCATGCCATTGGCACATGTGGCATGGCCGACATGCCTTGGCGCGGTTTGGGCGTGACCAAAACTAGGGTTTGGTGCCAAAGGTTACCATGAGTTGGTTGGCGACCTTGGACGGCTAAGATTTGCATCTTAGATGGAAGGATGTCCGTTGATCATCACAATCCTTTGTTTTGGGAACCGTATAGGGAAGTCCGGCATGGTGTGGCACGGCAAGGTGGATGGCATGCCATTGGCACATGTGGCATGCCTGGCATGCCTTGGTGCGGTTTGGGCGTGACCAAAACTAGGGTTTTGGTGTTGGGCCAAAGATTACCAGGTGTTGGTTGGTGACTTTGGATGGCTGAGATATGCATTTAATATGGAAGGGTGGCCGTTGATTGTCGCACGCCTTCGTTTTGGCAGCTGTGAAGGGAAGGCTGGCATGGCATGTCTTAGGTACGGCAAGGTGGATGGCGCGGCATGCCTTGGCGTGGTTTAGGCGCGGCCAAACTACGTGGTGTCCTTGGACGGCTGAGATTTGCATCTAAGATGGAAGGGTGGTCATTGATTGTCACATTCCTTCGTTTTGGAAGTCTTGAAGGGAAGTCCGGCATGGCATGGCTTAGGCGCGGCAAGGTGGATGGCGCGGCATGCCATTGGCACATGTGGCATGGTCGGCATGACTTGGCGTGGTTTAGGCGCGCCAAACTAGGGTTTTGGTCCAAAGGTTACCATGCATTGTTTGGTGACCTTGGACGGCTAAGATTTGCATCTAAGATCGAAGGGTGGCCGTTGATTGTCGCACGCCTTCGTTTTGGCAGCCGTGAAGGGAAGGTCGGCATGGCATGGCTTAGGCGCGGCAAGGTGGATGACGCGGCATGCCATTGACACATGTGGCATGGTCGGCATGCCTTGGCGTGGTTTAGGCGCGGCCAAACTAGGGTTTTGGCGTTGGGCCAAAGGTTACCATGCGTTGTTTGGCGACCTTGGACGGCTAAGATTTGCATCTAAGATGGAAAGGTGGTCGTTGATCATCACACGCCTTCGTTTTGGTAGCCGCATAGGGAAGGCCGGCATGGTATGGCGCAACAAGGTGGTTGGCATGCCATTGGCACATGTGGTGCGGCTGGCATTGCATGCCATTGGCGCAGTGGTGCGGCTGGCATGGTTTGAATGCCTTGCTGCGGAGGTGCGGCTGGCATGGTTGGCATGCCATGGCGCGGAGGTGAGGCTGGCATGGTTGGCATGCCTTGGCGCGGAGATGTGGCTGGCATGGTATGCCATTGGAACCGTGTTGTGGCTGGCATGGTTGGAATTCCTTGGCACGGTGACGTGGCTAGCATGGTCTGCCATTGGCACAGTGGTGCGGCTGGCATGGTTGGCATGCCTTGGCGCGGTAGCATGAGAATTAGGGTTTGGCATAGATGATGTCAGTCAGTGTTAAGAGTTTTGTCGTGGAACATGACCCATGTAAAAAAAAAGGGTACTCCGGTAATTCTTACGTAGGCATGTTGATTGATTCAATAAATGTGCTAATGGTCATAGTGACGTCATGTCAGATGTACAATTTTACGATTTTGACCCTAAGCTAAAAACAACCATCAACATTAAGTCCCTGCTTAACTCGGAACATGAGCATTGTTGCGAGGTAAGCATAAGATGGTGACAGGCAAGGACAAAAATCGAAATGACAGGTAGTGAAAAGATGGTCAGGAAAGTCCGACGAACCTTTTTCGATAGGTAAGAGAGTTCATGATCCTCATGTTTTGCGGCCTTGCGTAGATTCTATTTGTGGTGTAGACCGTGAAGTGGTGAGATGAATATCGTCGGCTTAGTATGGTCATGTATCACCTTCGCTGGGTTAGGGAACATCATGACGCTGGCTTGGCGAGTTGTTGGTGTTGGCGCGGCAAGTCATGGCGCAGACGGCTTGGCATGGTGGGGCCAAGGAAAGGCACGGTTTGGTGAGGCAAAGCATGTGGACGGCTTGGCGTGGTGGGGCAAAGGAATGGTGCGGATGGCTTGGCATGATGGGGCCAAGGAAATGGCGTGGTTTGGTGAGGCAAAGCATGCGCGGACGGCTTGGCATGGTGATTTTTCTTCGCGGGGCCGGTTGCCTATTTTCCTTACTTGACCCAAATATGAAGTCCTTTCCTTATTCAAACTCCCAAGTACCACGCCTATAAAAGGGGTCCGGCCTCTCCTTTTATTTCACACCTTTGTATATTTATTTTTTTATTCTGGGCGTGTGGTAACAGTAAGGCGGACGAGCGAATCCCAGGTATGTCTTCCAGCACTTCCTCTTTAAGTTGTTTTTCTTGTTTTCTTGTGTTAGTGCAAACCCTAGCTGTAGACGTACCTTTTCATGAACTTATAAAAATATTGTTCTTTTGTGTTGGTATGAATCCTAGCCGTAAATATGCTTTGCGTGAACTTGTAGTAACATTTAGGCGTGAATACCGTAGTAATGTTGCCCGCCTCAGTTACTGTGCAAATTAGGCATGCATGAGCTAGTAAATTTCATTCCCTTCCCGTGAAAACCTAGCTTATAGGGTTTCCTCCCTTTTCCTGGTGTGGCCGTGTGTATTGTTCCCATGGTGGGGCGCGCCTCCTCGTCCGGGCGCAAATTTCCTACTGTAGGGTACGTCCTTGGCATGAGGTGGTGATGCATGGTCTGTCGGTCCCCATTTCTTTGCTCATGCACATTATGACTTTGCAACAAATTGTTTTTCGTCCAGGATGGATCTCCTGTGTATGATAAAATAATTTCCATGCACTTTCAGTAATAATTTCTCTTCGTATTGTTTCATTATAGTTATTTCGAAGGTGAAAGTAGCGTGAGAGAATTTTGTTAGGATGTCATTTGAGAAAAGTTCTGCCGTACCGAAAGATGTTGGAAATTCCAATCCAAATATAGACGATGAGTTCTTTACAACATCCGCTACAATTAGGAAAAATCATCCCAAGTATGTATCGATTCTTCTGACTGGTCCGGAAAGTGAAGGAGAGGCCCGGTCAGTTCGGCCTGGAGGTGTAATAAGGTTTTGTCTTCAGAGGAAAGAGTATTCTGCTTCTCCCATTGACTTTAAAATTTGTGTGAGTCCGTTGCGTCCCTTTCAGAAATGGATGCGATTCATGATGAGCCAGGAATGTGTAAAAGCCAGTTTGATCAAAGGCGCAGATTATTGATGCTGTCGCGGCTTCTGCAGTTCTTCAAATTAGGAAAGCTATTCCAGGCTTGGTTGATTTTATTTCCATATGGTGTCCGGACACTCACACGGCCATATGCAGGTGGGGTGAAATGACTATATCTTTAGAGAGCATGGCTGTCCTACTGAACCTTCCCATAATAGGAAACCTCGATGTCAAGTTGTCTGCAGATGAAGAAGAAATGTGCGCCGCTCTGGTTGCGAAATCAAAAGGATTCGTTCGGAAAGAAAACGAGACGAGGTGCTTCTATGGCTGGTGGGTGTCTCAATGGTTTCCTGATGAGTTGGAGCCAAATCAGAAAAATAGTACACTTCATGTCGCAGCGTTCTTGGCTCTTCGGTTATCCAGAGATATTTTCGATGACGGCTCTGGTAAGAAGGATACAAGACATGAACTTATCAAGTTTTCCATAAAATTGGCAAAAGGTGTCGTTCTCCCTATTAGCGACTTGTTTCTTGGTTCTCTGTGCACAAACTTGGATCATCTGCTCGCGGACATGTGCGCTTCAAATGGCTACATGAAAGTGGATTCGTACATTCATGTCGTCTTTCTCCAAGCGTGGCTATGGGAGCACTTCGAAAGGTATGCTCCAAAACCTTTGGTCGTACTTCCCAAGTATTGGGGTGGTTCTAGGATACTGCGCTGGTCGAATAGGCGCCCAAATATTGGTTCGAACCTGGTTGGATTACTTGACAACTCGTACACGTTCAATTTTCGTTCATGGGATCCGGTGCATGTGTCCGTAACTCATATCAATACCTTTTCTCCTACTCCGAGCATGTATTTGTCTTCTGATAAAGAAGATATGAGTGTTGGAGAGATGGTGTTCATGCGAAGCTGCACGCCCGGTCATCTTCCGTATTTCTTTCGAGGATCTTGCAAAGCAGTTTCTTACAATATCGATAGGGTGGCTCGGCATATGGGTTTTGACCAAGGGGTCAAACTCGTTCGTCAGCCGGTTGTTCCAGAAGACTCGTTGCCAACTGTTCTCGATGCTGGTGTTCTTGTGTCGGGTAAAATTCTCCCTTTTCCGCTCGCGGAACGAAATCCATCAACAACCTCCAAATATAACATATTTTGGCACGATGAGTTTCTCGCTATCCATGGATTCGTAAATGATGTGGTAAAAAACCGTCGCGGTAAGCCTTCTCCTGCGGTTTTAGCGGAGAACCCACTACTGAGGGATCCTTCTTCGGCCAAGAGAAAATTCGTTAGCCCGAATGCAGATAGTCCCCAAGTGAATGAGCGAAGGTCTAAAAGTCGTGCAGACGGTTCCCAGTCATATTCGACATCCCTACCGACTTTCAGTTCGTCTAATATGCGGGTACGTATGCTTTTCCTCTTGATTTTAGTTGGATCGCGTATATCCTTGTTTCTTTTCTAAGTATCCGTCTTTGTATCTTTCCCAGGGTCTCAGCAGCGTTAACACCTTTACCAAACTTGCAAGTAGTCAGAAAACATCGTTTCTCGAGACGGAGGGTGGCGGTGCTGAGCCTATCCATGGTGATGGGGAACCCGAGAAAGATGAAAGTTCAGAGTCCAGTGATCGCGGGAGTAGTTCTTCCGACAGCAGTGCTGAATCTCACTCTAGTCGGTTTGAAAGCGAATCAGTGAGTCTCCAGCATGTTTTTTATTCTTTCCTCTCTTCCTTTCTCTTTGGAAAATATCTAATCCGTGATATCTAGGGGGAAGCCGTTTCTGAAGATGGCCCTGAGACGGAGACTGGCGGAGATACAACTTTGTCTCCAACTGTGACATCCGCACCGGGCGACCTTGAAATGGATGTTGATCAAGATGAAAACGTCATTGTGACTCAGACAATAGAGAGTACTCCAGTGGCCTCAGGTGCAATTGTCGTTAGGAATCCCTTCCCGGTTGTTGATGCAGTCGCAGGCGCCACTTTCAACCCTCCATATATGGTTCCTCATCCGGATCATGTGTTGATCGGGAAATTTAGCGTGCCATACAAACACGCGGCGCTATACACCAGGATATGGGAAAGCTACGGACATATCGCCACGACCAAGAAAATTACTAGTCTATTTGCGTTGGTTAAGCGTGTGGAGAAAGCTTTGTCTTCGATTGACGACATGTGCAATGTGACTGGTAATACTGTTTATGAGGATGTAGTCTCGAGCTGGAGGTTCCATCGTGACACGTGTATAAACTTCGAGTTCAATGTTCCTTGGTTCGTTGAAGGTTTCTCTGAGGTTGAAAAGTTGCTGGCCGAAACAGTCGAAGGTCCTTCTGCGGATATGGTGAAGAAGCAGGAAGCATAAGTCGAAAAGTTTTCCAGGAAGCTGAAGTTGAAGAGGGAGGCTCTCCAAAGCACGAAAGAGGCTTTTTCCAAGAAGAGCAAGCCATTGTTGAAAAACTTTCCTTGAACGCATTTCTGTCTTCTGAACTTCTTATTTTAGGTATTTTTTTTTGAAAGGCAAATGAAACGCCTAGTTTACGGTTTTGATTTCCTGGATTTTTGGTTTGACATACAAATGTTACCTTGAAGGTTTTGGATTATTATTTGGAACGAACTGTTTTTAGAATAACGATGCTTTTTTGTTACGATTGCGAATGATGCAAACATCCTAGGAAAGCCACTGAATCGTGAGCATTGCTTGTCGACGGAGAGCATGACAAGAAACATAACATGTCTATTGGTTTCATCATTCCCGTGAAAACCTGAAGTAGTAAACCACATATTTTGTCTAGGCAAGACTTACTCGGTTTTTGGATCTTCTGGTGAAAAAGGAATCTCCCGGATGTAAGACCGAGTTTTATGGGAAACATCGTCGTGGCTGTGGAAAGTGTCATTCCTTGTCGTGTTTCCGATCCTTGGGAGGATCGTTTGCTTCTAACCCCTCGGAAGTCCCAGTCGTCCCTTGCCGTATCACGACTGGTAATCGAGCCGCCTAGTAGCTGAGTCGTCGATTTCTGAACGGATCGTTTGATTTTACTTTCCTGACGTCTAGGTCGAGGTATGCGATCGAGGATTGAAAATTGACATCGTAACCGAAAGATCAACCTCCCACTGTGGTCGCCAATTTTTTGAGGGTGAAAACGATTTCCGCTGATTTTGGTAATTTCGGGTGTGTGGGTGAGAAACGAGTTTAAACCCTAAATAATGTACTCAAGGGAGTACTTTAGATTCGATAGATCAATCTGTACAAATCCGGCCTAAACCAAGAAATGGTCGTTCCAGACTTGCTTCGGTCACAAAGTGAAGGAGAAGGGTTGGTTTTGAGGAGGGAAGCGAAGAGAGTGTTGAGACCAGAATAGTTGATTCTGGAAGAGTAGTTGTTTCACGACTTGTATCAGAAAGTGGGAATCTAACATATGGAAAGCTAGAAAATATTTTCTGAGTGTTGTATCCTCCTGACCTGAACTTGTTGTTCGGTGGAAATAGGTAAGACCTATTTATACAAGTCGAAGTGAAACGTACTCTGGTCTCGTAAGAAATGGAAAACGGATGAGTAAATGGGAGGAGGTGGTAACCGGTAATGCCTGGAATTGATGTTACATAAAAGAAAGCGTTTCACCATTACTCCCTCTATTTACTAACCTCCTCATCCTTATGATACTGTCTTATAACGGGCGTAGTGTACGCCGCACATTGTAAACCTCCAAACCAATACCCAATGAGCATCCCCCAGTTTGTGGCATGTGTTGTGCCTCGAGTGTTTTCGTGGAAAACATGTAGCATGTTGTTGTTCGGCAGGTTGAGCTTGGGAGACTTTCCGGCTCGGTGGTGAGCGGTCGAGATTTTGCATCTTGAGAGGAAGGGTAGCCGTTGATTATTGCAACCCTTCGTTTGGTATCCAGTGGCATGAAAGCATGGACGATACGGCTTTAAATGGCATAGTTTAGGAGCGGCAAAAAGTTAGGGTTTTGGATTTGTTTGGGCGCGACCAAATTAGGGCTTGGCGTCGGGCCAAAGGTTGTTATGCGTTAGCTAGTAACCTTAGAGGGCTAAGATCTTCTTATTATATGGAAAAGCGGACGTTAATCTTCGCAAGCCTTTGTTTTGGTAGCCGCATAGGTAAGGCCGGCATGGTATGCGCGGCAAGGTGGTTGGCATGCCATTGGCACATGTGGCATGGCTGGCATGCCTTGGCGGTTTGGGCGTGGCCAAAACAAAGGTTTTGGCGTTGGGCCAAAAGTGACCATGTGTTGGTTGGCGACTTTGGACGGCTAAGATTTGCATCTTAGATGGAAGGATGGTCGTTGATTGTCGCCAGCCTTTGTTTTGGTAACCGCATAGGAAAGGCCAGCATGGTATGGCGCGGCAAGGTGGCTGGCATGCCATTGGCACATGTGGCATGGACGACATGCCTTGGCGCAGTTTGGGGGTGACCAAAACTAGGGTTTTGGACCAAAGATTACCATGCGTTGGTTGGCGACCTTGGACGATTAAGATTTGCATCTTGGATGGAAGGATGGTCGTTGATCGTCGCAAGCCTTTGTTTTGGTAACCGCATAGGGAAGGTCGGCATGGTATGGCGCGACAGGGTGGCTGGCATACCATTGGCACATGTGGCATGGCCGGCATGCCTTGGCGCAGTTTGGCGTGACCAAAACTAGGGTTTTGACGTTGGGCCAAAGGTTACCGTTTGTTGGTTGGTGACCTTGGATGACTGAGATTTGCATCTAAGATGGAAGGGTGGCCGTTGATTGTCGCACGCCTTCGTTTTGGCAGCCGTGAAGGGAAGGCCAGCATGGCATGGCTTAGGCGCGTCAAGGTGGATGGCGCGGCATGCCATTGGCACATGTGGCATGGTCGGCATGCTTTGGTGTGGTTTAGGCACGACCAAACTAGGGTTTTGGCGTTGGGCCAAAGGTTACCATGCGTTGGCTGGTGACCTTGGACGGCTGAGATTTGCATCTAAGATGGAAGGGTGGTCGTTGATTGTCGCACGCCTTCGTTTTGGCCGCCGTTAAGGGAAATCCGACATGGCATGGCTTAGGCGCGGTAATGTGGACGGCGCGACATGCCATTGGCACATGTGTCATGGTCGACATGCCTTGTCGTGGTTTAGGCGCGACCAAATTAGGGTTTTGGCGTTAGGCCAAAGGTTACCATGCGTTGTTTGGCGACCTTGAACTGCTAATATTTGCATCAAGATGGAAGGGTGGCTGTTGATTATTGCACGCCTTCGTTTTGGCAGCCGTGAAGGGAAGGCCGACATGGCATGGCTTAGGCGCGGCAAGGTGGATGGAGCGGCATGCCATTGGCACCTGTGGCATGGTCGGCATGCCTTGGCGTGGTTTAGGCGCGACCAAACTAGGATTTTGGCGTTGGGCCAAAGGTTACCGTGCGTTGTTTGGCGACCTTGGACGGCTAAGATTTGCATCTAAGATGGAAGGGTGGCCGTTGTTCATCGCACACCTTCGATTTGGTAGCCGCATAGGGAAGGCCGGCATGGTATGGCGCAGCAAGGTGGTTGGCATGTCATTGGCACATGTGGTGCGGCTGGCATGGTTGGCATGCCTTGGCGCGGAGGTGCGGCTGGCTTGGTTGGCATGCCGTGGTGCGGAGGTGCGGCTGACATGGCATGCCATTGGCGCAGTGGTGCGGCTGACATGGTTGGAATGCCTTGGCGCGGAGGTGCGGCTGGCATAGCATGCCATTGGCGCAGTGGTGCAGCTGGCATTGTTGTGGAAACACATTTATGTATAAGTCTTATTCCTTGAACCAAAGTTTGCGAACTTTTTTGATCAAGAGAACCGGAAGAATGGCGTGAGCCAAGTCCGTGAACTGAGTCCACGAACTGCCGAAGTTCTCAAACCCGAGAATTTCTGCTGGAGTTGACAAACTACTTGCGTGAAACTAAGTCCGCGAACTCAGTTCGCGAACCCATTCCTCGAACTGGAGAAGTTATCATACCCGAGAATTTTTGCTGGAGTTTGTAAACTCTGCCCGGTAACTTAAGTCCGCGAATCTAGTCTGCGAACTTGAGAAGGTTATATATCTGAAGATAATTTCTGAACTTAAACTTAAAAAGACTAAGGAATGCAGTTTGAAAACCGTGGCTATAAAAGTTCATGAACCGATTCGAGTGAATCAAATCATCTTTGCTCCAATTGTGTCTTGTGTAGTACATGAGATTTCCTTGCAATTGAACAACTCCCCAATTAGTTCATTTGAAGTCATTTGAACTAGTTATGGTGAAGAAGAACTTGGTTGATATGGAATGCTCATATGGATAACCATTTGGTTAACTATTGTTGAACCAACAAGTGCATATGTTTGGGTACATTTAAGAAACCTAGAAGCGTGCATTGTCAAGTGTATGTAACAAGCTAAGTATTCGATCTAACGGTTGAGAAATATTAGCTTGAATCTAAATCAGGTTTTCATCTAACAGTGGATACTGATTTCTTTGTTACCAACGTAACTTAATTGCAAACCCTGATTTGAAAGACTATATAAGGGGAACTCTAGTATATATGCAAAACTGATCCCCACACCTTACGTGTGATACTAGTTTGCGTGCTAGAGTCGTTTCTCCTTTAACCTTTGGTTTTCTTCTTCTAAAACCAGGTTAACGACTTAAAGACTTCATTGAGATTGTGAAACCAGACCGATACTACTTTTATCGTAGTTGTGTGATCTGATATTGCATCTTCTATCGTACGAATACAATCATATTGATTGGCTTGAGATTGATATCTCCGATAGGCAAGATATAAAAAGTAATCACAAACATCTTCGTCTCATTGTTTGTGATTCGGCAACATCTTGTTTCGCTACCATACGATTAAGATTGTTGTGAGGAGATCGATAACTCTATGATGTTCTTCGGAAATATAAGACCGGATTATCAATTGGTTCCTGTTCACCTTGATTATTATCAAAAGACGGAACAAAACCTTTTAGGGTTTATCTGTGGGAGACAGATTGATCCTTTGATAGACTTGTCTGTATGAGACAGATTTGTTTATTATCAAAGCCTGCGATTTTGGGTCGTAGAAACTCTTATTTGTGGGTGAAATCAGCTAAAGGAATCAAGTGCGCAGTATCCTGCTGGGATCAGAGGCGTAGGGAGTACAACTGTACCTTGTATCAGTGGGAGACTGATTGAGGTTCAACTACAGTCCAGTCCGAAGTTAGCTTGGAGTAGGCTAGTGTCTGTAGCGGCTTAATACAGTGTGTGTTCAACTTGTACTAGGTCCCGGGGTTTTTCTGCATTTGCGGTTTCCTCGTTAACAAAATTTCTGGTGTCTGTGTTATTTCTATTTCCGCATTATATTGTTTTATCTTTATAATTGAAATAATACAGGTTGTGCGTTTAGATCATCAATTAGAATAATCTAACCTTTGGTTGTTGATTGTCATTGATTTATCCTTGGATATTGGTCTTTGGTACCATCCAAGTTATTCTTTTTGTTTGATTAAAAGACTCGTTGATTTCTATTAAGAGAGAGATATTAACTCCTTGAGATACTTTTACCTAGATTGAGTCTGACTGTCCAGTTTATTCTCTATAAAGTATTTCGGAGTTAGTCCATACAAATTGCTAAGCGAAATATTGGGTGGTGTTGTTAGACCCCCGCTTTTTCAATTGGTATCAGAGCAAGAAAACACGTTTAAAACCTTACAAGTCTGTGTTTGTAGCGGTCTGACTATATGGAAAAGAGTACTATCTCTGATAAACGCGTCGCCAGAAATAAAAGTTCTATCTCGTCAAATTCTATTAAAGAGAAAGTTTCTTCAATCTCGAATATATACGAACCTTGTGTTCAGACGAGATAGACTAACATCGACATGTGTGATCTCATTACCCTTCAAAAGAGAGCTTCTTTGGCAATGAACGAGAAACAGCCAAAGAGTGTGAAATTATGATAAATTATGTTAAAGTTCAAGTTGATCGGTTGAAACAACATATCAAAATTCTTCTTGGAGAAATAAGAGACTATGATTCCAAAAACTCTGAAGCTTTGTCTTTATCTCTTCTTAAGGAAAGTCTTGAAAGGGATATATTGGAAATTAAACATCGCTTGAGCAAGCTCTCAATTCAAGGATGTTTCAAAAAGTTTTCTAGACCTTCGTCATCAACTACTATTGTGACTGAGGAAGATCCAGAAGAAGAATCAGTATCGTCTTCTTGTGTAAAAGACGTGCCTATACCCTCTTGTCAAAAATGGTGCACATCACATAAAAAGAGGAAATCCTCACAGAGTGTTAAGATAGTACTTTCTAACATTCAGAAAGTGTGTCCTTGTCATGTTTCAAGAGGACCAGTCAGTTCTATGAGTTCCTTAAATGCTCTGACTCAGAACGAATGTCTTAACAATCTAAGATAAGATCAGAATCTTCCTATCTCAAAAAGAGGAGGAAATGATACATTCAATGTGAACAAGATATCAGGAAAAAGCCGATTTCATTCAGGTAAGAGTCAATTCTCTGAGTCATATTTCTGTAAGGATGAATTTTATGATTTCCATTCACATCATAATAGTTTTCCTCCAACAGTTCGTAAGGAAAAAGATAACCAAGAGAAACGTTCATTTAATGAGCCAATGGCTCGTACTTGTGCTAAATAATCACAAGGCTGAAATCTCACTTGTGAAATCCTAACTAAGTGAGAATTGATTAGGTATACTTCTTGTAAAGTGTCATTGATTATCTAGCTAATCTTTTATCGTTCTTAGATGGATAATTAGTCAAACACTTTTACATGAGTATTTTTGTTTACCCTTTTCTTTTTTTTAGCTTTGATTTCAAACGTGGTTTTGAATTTTAAAAGGCATGGACTTTCTCATGCGGGCTTTTGTGAACCATCCTCTTGCGGGTACACAAACGGTTTTGAGGTCTACGGATCAAGCTTGTGAACCCTAAATCTCTCGAATCTTAGTTATATACCTATCCTATTGAGTTGAACTTCTCAATCTAGGCTTCTTATTATCAATGGCTTATTCTTCCTGCTCTTGGGATTTACTTAAAGAATTTGTTGATAAAGCGGTATATTTTGAATTTGATAAAGAGAAGAAAACCTTTGTTGAAATTTAAGGATCTTTTCCTCAATCTCTTGATTCTTATTCGGATGTAGAGGAGGTTGAAGAGATTTCGTCAGATATAGTTCTTGACTTCCTAAAGAACTTTGAGGATGTAAAACAACAACTTGTTGATTAAATGAAGTGTCTTGATAAGGTAAGAACTGAGTTGAAAAAGGTTAACTCTGACCTTGTTCTCATGAAGACCCGTGTTAAGGAACTTCCCAACAAGGATATTCTCTCCAAAGTTGTAAAAGATGTTGTCGTTCATAAGCTCGAAAACCTCAAGACTCATGAGGATCCAGAACCGTTTATATGACTGCAGTTCGTGTTCGTCTTTGGGATAAAAGTCTGTTTTTGATTTATGCTGCCTAGTATGTCTTCTTTTTGGTTTAGTGGGAAGAACAACTAGTGCTTTGAATAGCAATGATTGTGACTACACATAGCTATTATTTTTCATCTTCTTGTTTTTTTAGGTTTATTGGTTTAAATTCTAAAAACTATTTGGAAGATGATGTTTTGCAGTATTAATCTTTATGATTTGTTATATTGAAATTTGTTATGGGATATTGGTGTATACGTCCGTGAACTATGTTTGTCCCATACTTTGTCAAAAGTAAAGTCGTTTATGATCGGTATTCACGTACTGGTAAAAGAATGAATGGACTTTTGACAAATACAAAAGTTAAGCCTATATTTTCAAATATTTGATGGAAGATAGGTTAAAATCTTTTGTTTTCAAGGATTATGTCTATAAATATCGTTATCCAAATAGTGATGGAAAATAGAAAGAATCCTTGTGTATTCTGCAGTATTGATCATCCCTGATCCATATTTTATGTATTACTGTGAGGCTCCGTAATGTATCTTATGTTGAGCACTATACAACCAAGTCGATCTTTTAGCTTAGTTGGTGTTCCGTGAGATATGTTATGTCGAGCATATTGAACTAAATTAATCATATTGTTTGGTTATTTAGTTATTGCTCCGTAAGTTTTCTTATGTCGAGCAAAACAAATGACAATTAAATTAATTACTTTTGTGATTAGTTTGGTTGTGTATTCCGATTTGATTAATTATGGGTTCTCTTGTAATTAATCTAGTTGAGTATTTTCGTGTCTCCATAAGTTCTCTTATGTTGAGCATAATCAATTGAATTGATCACTTTTAAGTTTAATTTGATTGCATATTCCGATTAAATTAATCATGGGTTTACTTGTGATTAATTTGATTGAGTTTTTAGATATAGAAAATCATTCTTATGGTTTTTGGTGTCCAATAAAAAATCCTTCTTTTTTTTCGAAATTAAGGTCGCTCTTGTTGTTCCTTCGGGAATGACATCAAATGGGGAGAGTTCTTTTGAACTTGTGCTTAATGGTCATATATTGAGGGGTGTGCGGATGTGGAATTTTAGAGGGGTTATCTTGTATCTTTAAACTCCTTGATGAATGCATTTAGCTTCAGCTTTATGATTTCATCTAAATTAGTTGGTATGTATTTTTTCCTTTGTCATGAAATGTCTCTCTCCGAAATTTCATTATGATCTCGTTCTTGTACCTTTGCCAATTTTATTAACAAAAAAGAGAAGAATTAATACGTAGTTCACACTACAAATACATATGGTTTTCGGATCATTGTGTAAGGGGAGTGGTTTCCATGTGAGATGGAGTATTGACTAATGGGGAGTGATACATATCACCATAGTATTATTTTTCAGGTTGTGATACAATTGGACTTTGACACTGTGTAATAATACTACGAAACTTTATAAAAATGATCGAGACCGATGCTTTCTCATTGTTATAGGTACGAATCTTCAACAACGGTGATGCTAAACTTATAACCTTTGGGATCATTGGAGTACTTGGAAGTGAAGAAAGATTTCGAGGAAGGTTGAAGATTAGACATGTGGAATAGGAGCTACTAAAGTTTCTTTATCTTTTTTGTAATCCATATGTCACTAGTAGAAAAGTGACATTTAGTAACAGTTCAAGCTTTCATAAGGTAACAGTTCGTAAATTACCTGTTACTAAATATTAGGTTGTTAAATAATGGTAACAGTTTTTGTAAGAACTGTTACATAATGTTTTCTAGGTTGTATATTGTAACAGTTTTTGTAATAAGTGTTACTATATACCCATGATACTGTAACAGATTTAATATGTTACCATAGTTGACATTATCGTGACATTTATTTAGACAAACTGTTACTATATACCCATGATACTGTAACACATTTAATATGTCACCGTAGTTGAAATTATCGTAACATTTTTTATACCAACCGTTACCATATACCAATGTTACTGTAACAGATTTAATATGTCACTATAGTTGACCTTATCATGACATTTCTATAAAACAACTGTTACTATTTTTCCACATAACTAGTTATCTGGAATCCATTTCAAAAGGATTACCTACCTCTAGACCGACACAAGTTACTTGTTGATTCAATTTCGTGCACTAGATCATGGATGGTTATCTCAGGTTTAATAGAAACTCAAATCTAATAAAAATAATAAACAAGTGGTATGATATGTAGAAATACTACAATATAATGTGTTGTAGGTGGGCGGTGACAACGAAGGTGGTGGTAACGAAGGTTGTGGTGGAGGTCGATAGTTTATTGTTTAATGAGGATAAATATTTTATATGGATAACATTAACCAAAAATAAAGCATGGAATAGTGGTTCAAGAGTTATAGTCAGGTGTAATAGGTCTCAAGGTCGAATCCTGTGAAGAGTAATTTTATAAAATTTATATTTCAAGCTCAAGAAGCCCAACTTATGGTTGTGGAATGGTGGCCCGATGGTGGCGGGCATGGTGGTGATGGTTGCAGCGGTGCTGGTGTTGGAGGTGGTGGCGTCGCTAGTGGTGGAGGTGGTGGTAGTTTCCCTATAAATTTTTACATTTATGCTGTTTTTTATGACAGTTTTCATAAAAACTATTACAGTTACTCAAACAATAGCAACAGTTTTATGAAAAAAATTACCGCAACAATTATTCAGTAACACATATTGAATAAACTGTTACCAAAAACTACTAACAGTGACAGTTTTAGAATTTATGAGTCATTTTTTCATAGTCATTCCGTAACAGGTTTTGTAAACTTTCCGTAACAGAGGCTTTAGTAACACCGCAGAAAAACTAAAACTGTTACAGAAATAATACAGTAACAATTTTCAACTGTTACCGAACATCATTTTTTTACTAGTGTGTATTGATAGTTTTGTCACTAAAATTTACAAAGGGGGAGATAGTTAGAGCATTTCTCGGTCAAACTCGCATGCGTTGCTATCTCAAGCATGTTTGTCAATGTTAGTGATCAAAACTATAAGTCTTGATTTCTAATATATTATAGATAAGTCTCGGACTAGGATAGAAAGTGTAGTTGAGCTCAAGGACTTCATCGTGATTCATCGTACAAGTAGAAGAACTACTCAAGGAACCGGTGGAACTTCTCGACAAAAAGGTATGTGAATACTTGAACTTATCTATCACTCAAAAGCCTATCTACTCTATTTCCTATTCTTTTAGACAAGAAGTCGTATGCTATATATATAGACTTTGATTATACACATTTGGTATTTCGAGCCGAGTATACCTCGCCTATCTATATCTCGAAATATGAGTTGGTAAGCTTTTCTCTTTAACCAAGTTTATCTTTACCATGTGACAAAAGTCATGATATGTTTCAATCATCTTGAAAATTGCTTTGACGAGAAATGGTGTAAAAACTATATAACGTCCTTTAACCTTTGGTTTTCTTCTTCTAAAACCAGGTTAACGACTTAAAGACTTCATTGGTATTGTGAACCTAGACCGATACTACTTTTATCTTAGTTGTGTGATCTGATCTTGTATCTTCTATCGTACGAGTACAATCAGATTGATTGGCTTGAGATTGATATAT
This sequence comes from Papaver somniferum, assembly GCF_003573695.1. NCBI lineage: Eukaryota > Viridiplantae > Streptophyta > Magnoliopsida > Ranunculales > Papaveraceae > Papaver > Papaver somniferum. The sequence continues at coordinate 31,697,962 of NC_039365.1, forward strand.
CTGATAGGCAAGATATAAAAAGTAATCACAAACATCTTCGTCTCATTGTTTGTGATTCCTCAACATCTTGTTTCGCTACCATACAATTAAGATTATTGTGAGGTGATTGATAACTCTAGGCTGTTCTTCGGGAATATAAGACCGGATTATCAATTGGTTCCTGTTCACCTTGATTATTATCTGTTTGAGGGTGAAAACAGTTTCTGCTGGTTTCGGTAATTTCGTGTGATGTGGGTGAGAAACAAATCTAAACCCTAAACAATGTACTACAAGGGATTAATTTAGATTCGAGAGATCAATCTGTACAAGTCCGGCCTAAACCAAGAAATGGCCGTTCCAGACTTGCTTCGGTCACAAAGTGGAGGAGAAGGGTTGGTTTTGGGGAGGGAAGCGAAGAGAGTGTTAAGACCAGAATAGTTGATTCTGTAAAATTAGTTGTTTTGTGACTTGTATCAGAAAGAGGGAACCTAACAGATGGGAAAGCTAGCAAACGTTTTCTGATTGTTGTATGCTCCTGACCAGAACACGTTGTTCGGTGGAAATAGGTAATGCCTATTTATACAAGTCGAAGTGAAACGTACTCTGGTCTCATTAAGAAATGGAAAACGGGTGATAAAATGGTAGTAGGTGGTAACCGGTAACGCTTGGAGTTGATGTTCCATAAAAAAAGTGTTTCACCATTTCTCCCTGAATTTACTAACCGCCTCATCCTTATAACACTTTCCAATAACGAGCGTAGTGTACGCCGCACGCTGTAAACCGCCAAACCAATACCCAATGAGCATCCCCCAGGTTGTGACATGTGTTGATGTCTCGAGTATTTTCGTGGAAAACATGTAGCATGTTGTTGTTGTATGGCAATTTGAGCTTGGGAGACTTGCCGGCTCGGTGGTGACCTTCAACGGTCGAGATTTTTCATCTTAAGAGGAAGGTAGCCGTTGATTATTGCAACCTTTCGTTTGGTAGCAGTGGCATGAAAGTATGATCAATATGGATTTAATATGTCCCAGTTTAGGCGCGGCCAAAAGTTAGGGTTTTGGCTTTGTTTAGGCGCGACCAAATTAGGGCCAAAGGTTGCCATGCGTTAGCTGGTAACCTTGGACGGCTAAGATTTGCATCTTAGATGAAAAAGTGGCTGTTAATTGTTGCAGGCCTTCATTTTGGTAGCCGCATAGGGAAGGACGGCATGGTATGGCGTGACAAGGTGGTTGGCATGCCATTGACACATGTTGCATGGCATGCCTTGGCGTGGTTTGGCGTGGCCAAAACTAGGGTTTTGGGCCAAAGGTTACCATGCGTTGTTTGGCGACCTTGGATGGCTATGATTTGCATCTAGGATGGAAGGGTGGCCGTTGATCGTCGCACACCTTCGTTTTGGTAGTCGCATGGGGAAGGCCGACATGGTATGGCGCGGCAAGGTGGTTGGCATGCCATGCCTTGGCGCGGTTTGGCGTGGCCAAAACTAGGTTTTTGGGCCAAAGGTTACCATGCGTTGTTTGGAAACCTTGGACGGCTAGGATTTACATCTAGGATGGAAGTGTGGCCGTTGATCGTCGCACTCCTTCGTTTTGGTAGCTGCATATGGAAGACCGGCATGGTGTGACGCGGCAAGGTGGTTGGCATGCCATTGACACATGTGGCATGGCATGCCTTGGCGCGGTTTGGCATGGCAAAACTAGGGTTTTGGGCCGAAGGTTACCATGCGTTGTTTGGCGACCTTGGACGACTAGGATTTGCATCCAGGATGGAAGGGTGGCCGTTGATCGTCGCACGCCTTCGTTTTGGTAGCCGCATGGGGAAGCCCGGCATGGTATGCGCAAAAAGGTGGTTGGGATGTCATTGGCACATGTGGCATGGCATGCCTTGGCGCAGTTTGGAGTGGCCAAAACTAGGGTTTTGGGCCAAAGGTTACCATGGGTTGTTTGTCGACCTTGGACGGCTAGGATTTGCATCTTGGATGAAAGGGTGGTCGTTCATCGTCGCACGCCTTCGTTTTGGTAGCCGCATAGGGAAGGCCAGCATGGTGTGGCTCGCCAAGGTGGTTGGCATGCCATTGGCACATGTGGCATGGCATGCCTTGGTGCAGTTTGGCGTGGCCAAAAATAGGGTTTTGAGCCAAAGGTTACCATGCATTGTTTGGCGACCTTGGATGGCTAGGATTTGCATCCAGGATGGAAGGGTGGTCGTGGATCGTCGCACGCCTTTGTTTTGGTAGCCGCATGGGGAAGACCGGTATGGTATGGCGCGACAAGGTGGTTGGCATGCCTTGACGCGGTTTGGATTGGCCAAAACTAAGGTTTTGGGCCAAAGGTTACCATGCGTTGTTTGGCGACCTTGGACGGTTAGGATTTGCATCTAGGATGGAAGGGTGACCGTTGATCGTCGCACGCCTTCGTTTTGGTAGCCGCATAGGGAAGGACGGCATGATGGGGCCAAGGCCAATGGCGCGGATGGATTGGCATAGTGGGGCCAAGGGTTTCTTACGTACGGATTGGTATGATGGGGCCAAGGCAAGGTGCGGTTGGCTTGGCATGGTGGGGCCAAAGGTTTGGAATGCCATTGGCGCATGGTGCAACTAGCATGGTTGGGGCCAAGGCAAGGCGCGGTTGGCTTGGCATGGTGGGGACAAGGGTTTGGCATGCCATTGGCGCATGGTGCGGCTAGCATGGTTGGAGCCAAGGCAAGGTGCGGTTGGCTTGCATGGTGGGGCCAAGGGTTTGGCATGCCATTGGCGCATGGTGTGGTGATGTATTTTCAAATGGTCGTTGTAGTGATAGTGGTAAAAAGATTCGTTTCAGATTTATGAAGGAAATAATTTTTAGATTTAATAAAAATAAAGCAAATTAATTTTTCAAAGAGTGATGTCAAGATTTAAAATGGACTAAGGCTCCGGATTCACTATTACTTCAAGTTGATTGGTTACAAAAATATTTCATAATTATTATCTAGCTCTTTTTCCATTAAATCACTTATTAATCTATAAGGTGTCCAAATATTAAATTGTAATCCTTAAGCATGATTTATCAAAGAATTAATTCTAAGCATAAAACATCAAACTGATTCACAACTAATTAGGAAAACCATTTTTATCTATTTTTTATTGATCCAATTGAATTAAATAAAATAAATAATTAAGAAATTATAAAAAGAATTTACCAATCAAACATGAATAAATAGCTCCTCCGTCGCCTCAGTCACCAGGTATTTTAGTCGCTCATCATGTTGGAAAACCTCTCAAAATATTGCATTGATGCTCAAAAGTGTTTTACAATGAAGAGAAAGACAAGAAAATGATATAAAACATGATTATGCGACCCACAGAAGGCGTCCAAAATCAACGATAGAGATAAAGTGCTGTTGTCGTTGAAAACCTATGACCCACGAACGACAGTCGTTGTCTTTGTTGGTAAACGACTGCCTTTGGTAGTCTGTTCTTCCTCTTCTTCTTCCTCCTCGAGCAGCAGCAGCAGCAGAACCAGAATCTCTGCAACTTCAATTTTCTTGCTCTGTAGTGCTCTAAACCTCTCCCAATTCTCTCTAAACTTGCTAGCTTCTGCTTCTCGACATTAGGGACCTATTTATACACAACAGGTCACTCAAATCCTCGTAATAATTCCAAGAATATCCGGCCATTAAAGAAAATATTCCGAAATATTTTTTCTTTAATTCTCTGATTTGTTACGGATTGTTCCCTGTTTTATCTCTTCTCACGCGTCATCCTTGAGCTGTAGGGATTCTTTCCAGCCAATAGCATCAACCCATGCACGTCACTTCCATCCAAAAATTCCAAGAGTAGAATATTTTTCCTATTTTAGAATATCTTCCCTGATTTGATTCCCACCGGTTATCTAACCAATTTTGACCGAATCCAACACCCATACCAGCTCTATCTAGGCCCTAGGAACAAACCCATTTAATTTGGGCCATTGAATCTCACTGGAACACCTTCAAATCCTCAACCCTAGTCACGGCAGTTCAAGAACAATTTTTCCCGCCAATTTTTGGTTTTTGAATTTGGGAAGAAGATGTCCTCCCCCTAACCAGAACTGGGGTGCGAATAGCAGCTGCCTTGGGGGTGACCCAGGGGTGCCCTTAGTAATTAGGTTACCCCTTATCCAAAAGCGAGAGTCCGAATAACACTTGTCCTCCGGGGTGCCAAAATCAACTTTTCGAGCCGAATTTTCCAAAAATGTTTATTTCCTAAAAATACATAAAAACACAATATTAGTACAAAAATAGAGTTCCAACAATACGGACATTGAGGACAAATTAGACACAAAAATGTGTCTATCAAATACCCCCAAACTTATTATTTGCTAGTCCTCGAGCAAATCTAATCTAGAAAGTAAAATGACTATACTTAGCACGTGCAGCAAGCCGTTAAACCACTAGGTGGCCCTAGTGGTGGTTGTCTCCGGAGGGTTTACCAGAGGTGTACCCACAAAACCTTTACTCCAGACCCTAGCTATCTACAACGAACCTTGGAAGGCACTAAAGAATCTCCTTGGTTGGCATACTTATTGACTACAAGAGGAAGTACCCTGATGCGAAATTCCAATTGATGTACACGAGTTTGCACTCAAGCATACTAAAATTCATATATAAGTGACAGAGCTCTACTCAGATAGTTGCACTATGGACATCATATTCAGAGTCATACTAATCACATGGAAAGATTAAGAGATGGATATAGAAAAACATAGATGGTTTTGATGTTTACTAAGTGAACGGCGTTTCCCATATCTGTCTGAAGGCCTCCGCCAAAATGAACCTATCCTAATGGATTGAGATATTAGTCTGACTAATATCAACACACTGGCATATACAAGGGTACCAGTGGTCGATAACCTAACTCTAGGTCAACACAACTGGCATATACAAGGGTACCAGTGGTCGACTTTATTGAATTTATTCCTTTTGGTCAAATGGTCTGGTCTCAATATTTTTTTTTTCATGGTATCTCAATCACTCTAATTCACCCTAGCATTGGTAACAACTTGAATCGTGGTCCCCACCTATCACTTAGAGAAACATAGTTTAAAAAAAATAAAAATAGAAGTGAAAAGGACTCAACGAGATATGGTGCAACTATCATGTTATTTCTAACACCTGAGATCTGTGCTTTTATGAATAGACTCTATAGATGTTTCCATCTAATCAGATTGGTTCCTCAACTCCTATAACCAAGATGTTCCCATCCACTTAGATTAGTTAGTGCCATCCTGAATATGCATAAATTTCTAGGCTCTGGAGTTTATTTATTGCAACTAAAATCTAACAAAAAGGTTCTTCCCCACCCCCAAACTTAAATCTAACATTGTCCTCAATGTTTCCAATGATAAAATTAACAACATGAACAAGGACAAATTGTTACCACTTGAAGCAAAAAGGGTTGAGGAAAGATATTACCGTGTTGCGTGAGATTGGGTTACCTCCCAAGAAGTGCTAAGTTTAAAGTCTTCAGCCAGACATCAAATACCTCAAAAAGGATCTTCACCTTCCAAAGTCATATACCAATAGCCTAAAAAGTTGTGGGTCCATAATACCAAATAGAGCTAACACCAATATGAGACAACTGCACTGGTTCAGAAAAATGAACTAAAGGAGCACATCCTCATCTAAGGTTTCTTGCAAGACAACCGGATCTATCCAGAGCCTCCAGTTGGGCTTCATAAGAGTGTCTTCAAAAATAGATTCATCCGAAAAACAGGTTTCTAATATATGGATTTCCTCCTGAACAGTATCAGGCGGATCAGGTTGTGGGGTCTGAATAGACTCAAGCGATACCTCAGATGCACTAGGCTTGAGTCCCAAGTTATGGACTTCTACTGGTGATAATTGACAATCTCTACCCCCAAATTTAGGGTAATCACTATTCTCCGTAAGACCTTTAATTATGGCTTGAATTTCCGGATCCAGAGAGTATTTAAAATACTCTAGAGCTTCTTCTAGTTCACTACCCCCAAACTTAGAGTTTTGGGTGTCTCTAGATAAACTAGTCACAATATTCCTAATTTCTAGACCATCCGGTTCCTGAAAAAGGTCAATTGCTTTCTCTGAGTTATAATCAGGTGGTTCATCCTCTAAATTCTTTTGAGGTATACTAGCTATAGGACTTATATGTTTCATATCCTCTATGGTCATCCCTAGAGTTTCCTTATTGTGTTAAAGCACGGTTACTGGCCTAATCTCATGATCACTATCCAAATCGGAAGTTATAGGCAAAATCTCAGATGGGCCTACAAATGAATAATTGGGGTCCAACTTAGGAGGATCTTTAGGCTCTTCAAAATAATGGCTTAAGGTAGATTCGGTAGCTAGTAATGGTTTAAACCTAGATTTCCATCTATCGGTATCTAACATAGGAATAGAATCCAATAGAGCATTTACTTGTTCAATGTTGCTATCATCATCGAAATCCATGCTAAAACGGGCTAGACAACTTTCTAATGGATCATCCGATTCGGTGTTTGGTACAGACTTCAGAACTAAGGTTCCTATCATGTTGACCTCTTCAATGCACGTGTCATCTAGCTTAGAATGTAGCTTATTGACATTAAAAATATTCAGCTAAATAGTCATATTACCAAAAGACAAATTCATAATACCATTTCGACAGTTAATGATCGCATTGGATGTAGCTAAAAACGGGCGACCTAAAATCACTGGTATTTGGTTCTCTGGGTCAGGGACAGGTTGGGTATCTAGGATAACAAAATCCACTGGATAAATAAACTTGTCAACCTCTATGAGAACATCCTCGATCACACCACGAGGAACTTTAACGGACCTATCAGATAACTGAAGTGTTATCTGGGTAGGTTTAATCTTACCAAGTCCTAGCTTAAGGTACACATGGTATGGCAGTAAGTTCACACTGGCTCCTAAGTCAAGCAACGCTTTCTCAACACGGTACTTACCTATTTTACAAACAATGGTAGGGGACCCTGGGTCTTTATACTTAGGAGTAGTGGTATTCTGAATAATAGAACTCACATGACTAGCTATGAAGGCTTTCTTCTGGACACTGAGCTTACGCTTTCGCGTACACAAGTCCTTAAGGAACTTGGCATAAGAGGGAATCTGCCTAATTGCATCAAATAATGGAAGGTTGATATTAACTTGCTTAAAAACCTCCAATATATCATTAAAGTTGGACTCCCTCTTAGTCGGAACTAGCAGCTGGGGGAACGGGGCTCTGGGAACAAAGTCGGGCTCATCAGGACCCTCATTGGTCTCTTTGGAGACTCTATCAGTCTCCTCATTTTCTGGCTCATAAGGGTCAACTACAACATGTTCACTTTCAGGTATGTCGAACTTATTATCAACTTTCCTTCCACTCCTAAGGGTCGAAACAGAGTTAACATGACTGTACGATTTCTCTCCTCTAGGGTTAGGATCAGTATGACTAGGGAACCTTCCTTCCTCTCTCTCATTAATATAATTAGCTATTTGGCCGATTGGGCACTATTCTTAAAATTCTGTTTGGTTTCCTCTTGAAAATTACCCTGGCTTTTTACTAACATTTCCTGGCTTTGTGATAGCATTTCCTGGCTCTTCCTTAATATACTAAGGGTTTCCCCTAAGCTAGTTATTCTATTCTCAGATGGGTTCTGGGTCTGTCCTGAAGAGTTCTTAGTATAACCAAAACCTGGGGGAGGCTGAGAATTACTAGACTGTCTTTGATTCTGGCCCTTAGACCAAGAGAAATTAGGATGGTTTCTCCAACCAGGGTTGTAGGTCTCTGAGTAGGGGTCAAACTTCTGACGGTTCTCAAACCTAGCATTGTTATAGACAACATGATCTTGCTCTTCACTAACCCGACCTTCCCAAAATGAGTTATCGGTCTCTATTCCACAACTAGAGATTTGAGAGGCTCTATTAGGTTCAACAAGGGACTTATTTTTAGGTTGACCCATTTCTAATGCTTCTAACCTTCTAGATAAAGCAGCATACTTAGCATCTGACGCAAAACTCGTATCTACCATATTGGTGCTACTTCTATTGACCAAGAGTCTTTTAGGTGGTTCCACACAAGACTCCCACTGTTGGGATTTCTCAGCGATATCTCCTAAGAAGGTAAAAGCATCATCAACATTTTTACTAGTGAACTCACCAGCGCACATAAACTCGACCATGGCTTTGGTCGAATAGTCTAAACCATTATAAATAATCTCAACAAGTTTCATTTTATCAAATCCATGGTGGGGACACTAGGATAGGAGATCATTGAATCTCTCTAAAAACCTATAAAGAGACTCTCCCTCTTGTTGCACACTAGTACTAATGTTCTGCATAACAACTGCAGTTTCATGCTTAGGGTAAAACTTCATATAGAAGGCAGCGATAAGTTCCTGCCATGTTTCTATGGATTAAGATGGTAGGTTGTTCAGCCAGGTCTTGGCTTTATCTCTCAAGGAAAAGGGAAACATCTTAAGTTTCAAGACTTCATCAGTAAGGTCGTTTATTCTAATTGTCCCACAAATTTCCTCAAAGTCCCTAATATGGAAATAAGGGTTCTCATCATCTTTTCCTAAGAATATAGGGATCATCTGAAGAATACTAGATTTTATCTCGAAATTAGCCGTAGTGGCTGGAAATTTAATGCACGAATCTCGGTTGGACCTAGTTGGGAACATGTAATCTTTCAAAGTTTCCATCGGTGGCACAACAGAAATACTAGGGGTACTTTCCTCACGAAGAGACAGATTCTCAAAACTGAAGTTTCCAAAAATGGGGCTCTCAAAAGAAGAGTCTTCGAGCTCCCTGCTTAAACAAGAATATCTTTTAGGCTCGTCACTAATCAAACGGCCAAAATTATCTCTTTTCCAAGCACGCTCTGTAAAGGACTCGAGCGCTCTTGGCATACACAAACAAAAATCCTAAGGAAGGGAGGTTCTAAGCAAACACACATCATGCCGACTCCACCAAATCAAACCTAAAAATTTCTAGCAAACAAAAAGCATGATGGCTCCACTTAGATTGTTTCTAGACCAACTTATAATCCTTCGAAAAGGAATTCGTTACAATCTGAGCAAATTCTCTGGAATCAGTACGAGTCAAAGTGAGTTGAATAGAGGCGAGGGAAGCTCAGTGGATCTTTGATACCCAAGGCCTCACCAGTATTCAAGGCGGCGCAGTCACGCATTCAACTCACAGAAAAAATCCTGAACTTCGAAGTATGCTCAAAAGAGTAACCAATATTTTTCGAATGACTGTCCTATTAAGCTCGTTACCCTATAGGTCTCGTTCTAGTCAAAATTTTAGGCTTAGGTTCGCGTTAGGTTTCGTTTTCCCAAGGCAGGCAAGAAGGGAGCGGTGATGAAATCCGAACCCTTATCTTGTATTTGCCAGGCCTTGCCCTTTACTAGGAATTTTAAAATAGTCCAAATTCGTCCTCAATCAATGAATCACCTTAAGGAATACAGTAACTCGCTTACAGGAGATTCACGAGTGTTTCGATGGACTTACCTCCCGTACCAGACGGGGGATGAACCGTTGAAGTTGAATCGGGCCACGACTCATATGTCATGTACGAACCCGAGGGGCCGAGACGATATCGTAATCGTCGTCCTTCCCTGCACACAGTTTGTATTTAAGGTACCCTTCCGTAGGGTAAAAATAACTTAAAAATGTCCAACGTCACAGTCCAAGTCCAAAGTAAAGTGCAAAAATATTACAAAAATTTCCTAATACAATTCTAAAAAAAAATTAAAAATTAAAAAAAATAATAATAAAACTAAATCCTAAAAAATTATTTGTCTTCTTTTTTTTTCTTTTCTTTTAGCTTTGAGCTTTGTTCCAAGTCCTTAGTGTCCAATCTTCAAACCTACAAATCAAAGACACAAACAAAGAAACGTAAAGAGGAACAAATGAAAATAATAAAAAATAATAAAAACCTAAAAATTCTACCTAAGCACAAATCCGCGTCGGCGACGCCAAAAATTTGATGTATTTTCAAATGGTCGTTGTAGTGATAGTGGTAAAAAGATTCGTTTCAGATTTATGAAGAAAATAATTTTTAGATTTAATAAAAATAAAGAAAATTAATTTTTCAAAGAGTGATGTCAAGATTTAAAATGGACTAAGGCTCCGGATTCACTATTACTTCAAGTTGATTGGTTACAAAAATATTTCATAATTATTATCTAGCTCTTTTTCCATTAAATCACTTATTAATCTATAAGGTGTCCAAATATTAAATTGTAATCCTTAAGCATGATTTATCAAAGAATTAATTCTAAGCATAAAACATCAAACTGATTCACAACTAATTAGGAAAACCATTTTTATCTCTTTTTTATTGATCCAAGTGAATTAAATAAAATAAATAATTAAGAAATTATAAAAAGAATTTACCAATCAAACATGAATAAATAGCTCCTCCGTCGCCTCAATCACCAGGTATTTTAGTCGCTCATCATGTTGGAAAACCTCTCAAAATATTGCATTGATGCTCAAAAGTGTTTTACAATGAAGAGAAAAACAAGAAAATGATATAAAACAGGATTATGCGACCCACAGAAGGCGTCCAGAATCAACGATAGAGATAAAGTGTTGCTGTCGTTGAAAACCTATGACCCACGAACGACAGTCGTTGTCTTTGTTGGTAAACGACTGCCTTTGGTAGTCTGTTCTTCCTCTTCTTCCTCCTCCTCGAGCAGCAGCAGCAGCAGAACCAGAATCTCTGCAACTTCAATTTTCTTGCTCTGTAGTGCTCTAAACCTCTCCCAATTCTCTCTAAACTTGCTAGCTTCTGCTTCTCGACATTAGGGACCTATTTATACACAACAGGTCACTCAAATCCTCGTAATAATTCCAAGAATATCCGGACATTAAAGAAAATATTCCGAAATATTTTTTCTTTAATTCTCTGATTTGTTACGGATTGTTCCATGTTTTATCTCTTCTCACGCGTCATCCTTGAGCTGTAGGGATTGTTTCCAGCCAATAACATCAACCCATGCACGTCTCTTCCATCCAAAAATTCCAAGAATATAATATTTTTCCTATTTTAGAATATCTTCCCTGATTTGATTCCCACCGGTTATCTAACCACTTTTGACCGAATCCAACACCCATACCAGCTCTATCTAGGCCCTAGGAACAAACCCATTTAATTTGGGCCATTGAATCTCACTGGAACACCTTCAAATCCTCAACCATAGTCACGGAAGTTCAAGAACAATTTTTCCCGCCAATTTTTGGTTTTTGAATTTGGGAAGAAGATGTCCTCCCCCTAACCAGAACTGGGGTGCGCATAACAGCTGTCTTGGGGGTGACCCAGGGGTGCCCCTTAGTAATTAGGTTACCCCTTATCCAAAAGCGAGAGTCTGAATAACACTTGTCCTCCGAGGGTGCCAAAATAAACTTTTCGAGCCGAATTTTCCAAAAATGTTTATTTCCTAAAAATACATAAAAACACAATATTAGTACAAAAATAGAGTTCCAACAATACAGACATTGAGGACAAATTAGACACAAAAATGTGTCTATCATGCGGCTAGCATGGTGGCATGCCTTGGCGCTGTAGACGTGGCTGGCATGGTTTTCCATTGGCGTAGTGGTGCGGCTGGCATGGTTGGCATGCCTTGGCGCGGATATGTGGCTTGCATGGTTTGCCATTGGCACAGTGGTGCGACTGACATGGTTGGCATGCCTTGGCGCGGAGATGTGGCTGGCATGGTTTCCCATTGGCACAGTGGTGCAGCTGGCATGGTTGGCATGCCTTGGCGCAGAGATGTGCCTGGCATGGTTTGCCATTGGCACAGTGGTGCGTCTGGCATCGTAGCATGAGAATTAGGGTTTGGTATGTACGAAGATGATATCGGTCAATCCTAAGGGTTCTGCCGTGGAACATGACACATGTATATAAAAAAAAGGTACCCTGGTAATTCTTACGTATGTATTTTATATGATTCAATAAATGCGCTAGTGGTTGTAGTGACGTCATGTTAGATGTAAGATTTTACGATTTTAACTCTAAGCTAAAAATCACCATCAACATTACGTCCCTGCTTAGCTCGGAACAGGAGCATTGTTGCGAGGTAAGCATAAGATGGTGACAGGCCATGAAAAAATCGAAATGGAAAGTTATGAAAAGATGGTCAGGAAGACCTGACTAACCTTTTTCGAGAGTTAAGGAGAAATCGTGATTCGTGTGTTGGCGACCTTGCTTAAATTCTACTCGTGGTGTTGCTGGCTAGACCTTGAAATAGTAGAGATGGTTGTTGGTTGAGATGCAGACTGTCGACTTGGCTTGGTCACGCGTCATCTTGGTTGGGCTAGGGAACGCGGAGGTGCTGGATTAGCGAGTTTTCGGTGTTGGTGCGGCTTGAGAGGAGCCGCTGGCGTTGGTCGGCTTGGAATGGGAGCCAAAGGCATTGGTCGGCTTGGAATGGGAGCCGCAGGCGTTGGTCGGCTTGGAATGGGAGCCGAAGGCGTTGGTCGTCTTGGAATGGGATCCGCAGGCATTGGTCGGCTTGGAATGGGAGCCGCAGGCGTTGGTCGGCTTGGAATGGGAGCCGCAGGTGTTGGTCGGCTTGGAATGGGAGCCGTCAGCATTGGTCGTCTTGAAATGGAGCTACTTGCGTTGCTCGGCTTGGAGTGGAGCTAGCTTGAGTTTCTTGGAAGGATGACGACTGTCTTCAACTCCATGGAAGGATGACGACCGGCTTCAGTTTCATGGGATGATGACAACTTTGTCTGAATTAGGGTTTGGCATGCCGAAACCTAATTAGCGCCCTTTACTAGAATCGCTGTAGAATTCTCGTACGAACTCGTATTTTGACGGTCCTCCCCTCCATTCTGAACGGAAAAGAATTTCCTATCTCCTTTCGCGGGAATAATTAGGTTTTGAGCTCGTTCGGGAGGTGAAAAAAACTCGACAGTAAAATTCAGGAAGAATTGCGGGCCCGTGGAATGATGGCAGCTTGATTTAGTTCCGTGGGAAGATGATGACCTACTTTTGGAAGATAACAACTTGCTTCAGTTCCCTGGGAAGGTGACGACTGGCTTCGGGAAGATAACAACTTGCTTCAGTTCCCTGGGAAGGTGACGACATGCTTCGGGAAGGTAACTACTTGCTTCAGTTCCCTGGGAAGGTGACGACTGGCTTCATGAAGATAACAACTTGCTTCAGTTCCCTGGGAAGGTGACGACTGGCTTCGGGAAGGTAACAACTTGCTTCAGTTTTTAGCATGCTGCAACCCCAATTAGTGCCCCTTACTAGATTCGCTGTAGAATTCTCGTACGAACTCGGATTTTGACGGTCCGCCCCTCCATTCTGAACGGAAAAGAATTTCCTATCTCCCACGCAGGAATATTTAGGTTTTGATCTCGTTCGGGAGGTGAAAACAGCTCGACAGTAAAATTCAAGAAGAACTCAGGAGGGATGTTGTGCGCCCGAGGTAGTATAGTCGCGCCCAGTCATCCGCTTCATGGAAAAAGAAGGAATCTTTATTTTTTCCAAACTCTATAAACTCCGTCCGCATGAAAAGTGATATTGACCTTCTTCTGTTTTCTGTTGCTCGTCCGGATCCGTGCTTTCGTCTGCAGTGTCTCTCCAGTGGTTTCCAAAATTTATCAAACTTCATTGCATTCTTGGGACGGATGGATATGGTTGCGTTTTCGATCCATCCTTGATTTTAGGTTGTTCAGTGCCTGGACCCTCTGATCGCGATGACAATATGTTGTGGACGCTTGTATTGGTCGAAATCTTCCGGAGACACTGGATGAAATAGATGAGTTGGGAGACGTTTCGTTGGCGATGTGCTACTATCAAGTCTTCAAGGACTTGGTTCCAAGTGTCATCCTTCGAACCATCTTCCGAATCTTGGACTATCGTGTGGAATGGGATGTGGTGAGCAGTCCCCAGTTATGCTTCTGTTAGATCCGATGGCTTGGCCGAATATGTAAATGTATCTTTGTGGCGTGCATTTGGAGTCTTCGGTGCACATGTACGACTTCATGTTGAGAAATTCCTGCGGCTCGTAAAACTTTGACAGTGATCATGTTGAAATCAGAAATAACCTGGTTGAGAGGAGTGAAAGCGTCCCATGTTGGTAGTCCCCATGTATAGCCTACTTTCATTGCATCGCCTTGAATCCACGTCCACGGGATTTGATATAATCTTATAGTACTCTTCTAGATGTGACGCTGGGGTGATCATAATATCACATGATGAAATATCCTGGATAGTGAAGTGGTAGGAATGAGAGAGTTATGTTGTTTATCATGGCTCCCTCTGTTTCTTCAAGAAAATGTTTCAGCCGCGTCTCTGGAGTTATCTCATGAGTCTTTGATGGTCGTTGGGATGGACTGCGATGAGCAGTCCTCAGTCGCATTTTTCTTCAGTTTCTGAAGTTGTTTTCCTCTGAGCAGGCTTGGGATCCTCCGCGGCCTTGTAAAGTGTTGAAGGCGTCTTCTGGACAGATAGGTGATGATTTTCTTGCGCTGCACCCTTGAAGAGTAGATGACCTTGTTGTGGCTATGACCTTTTGGTTGAACGTGTCTTCTGAGCTTTGACATTGAAGGGATTCCGTGTATATCCTCTGTCCCCAAGTATGGTTTACATGTTTCCATCTTGTATGGTCAGTGGGTTGACCATGATAAAGACATCACCATCGTGCGTCCGTACTGGTGATTTTGTTACTTCTTCCACGTGGAACTTAAAATATGGAGGAGTACATGTTACTTTTGTAGTGATTACTGCTGTGGTGAAGCTCTGGCTGGTATCAACAAATGAGCGGCGACAGTTCTTGGTAGCAGATGTAATCAGAAGAGACTACATTGTCGTGGTAAAAAAGTAGGTTGGATGGAATTGTATGGGCATCCATGGAAGTAAAAGGATTGGTTGGACGCGTAAGCGAGCAAACTGTCCATGATCACGAGTTTTGGCGAGATGGATCTAAAGGCGGTCATGACTACGAAGGTTGGATGGCTGTGATCATGATCCTTGACATGGGGAGCGTGGTGGTACGACCCTTTGCATGAAGAAACGGCGTCGAAGCAGCTTCGGCTCTTGGAAAGGATGTTGAAACTTAAGGAGCCAAACACTCAAGCTTCGGCTTCGGATTCTGGAGAAGCTTATGGAGAGAACGCTGAAGCGGATCAGCTGTCAGAGCGAACGTTGAAGCGGAGCCGCTGCTGGAGGACGTTGAAGTGAAGCGGTTGTTGGAGCGAACGTTGAAGCGGAGCGGCTACGTTAATCAGTGTGCCGTCAAACTGGACACCCTTCAAGCGAACAATGGTTAGGAGTCCCCAGTTCCATCTATCAATCGTGCTTTCCAGGAGTGGTTGGGGTTTGGGAACGGCTTCTCTTATTGGAAACAGCTGCTTCGCTGATGCAGTGCGGTTGAGGGATGCGAATACGACTTGATGTTGCGCCCACAGAATCTCACATAAGTGTTTCATCATAGAATGCACGATTTTGTGGGCGAAGTCCCCGGAAATCATGCAGATCCTGACAGGAAGAAAGTCTTTGTGAACTCAGGGGGGTTGTTGATTTTCTTTGCTTCGATTTTAGAGAAGTCGTTCCTGATCTTTACGTGTGATGAAATTAGATTGTTGATTCCCTTCTACTGGGAGTTCAAAAGGCAACGCTGGAAGGATGCAAGCTGCTGGCGCTGGAAAGATGCAAGTTGTTAGCGCTGGAAGGATGCAAGCTACTGGCGCTGGAAAGATGCAAGTTGTTAGCGCTGGATCGGCTTGAAATGGGCGCTGGCATGGCGTGGACGCTGTATTGGATTTGGTATGGTGCGGACTGTTGGATGGGCATGGCGCGGATTATTGGTTTGGCACGGCGCTGGCTTGGCGTGGCGCGGACTTGTTCTTGCGGGCCCAGTTGCCTCTTTCGATATGTAGATCAAATAGGAAATCATTTCCTTATTCAAATTCCAAAAGTGTTACGCGTATGAAAGAGGTTGGCTCTCCTTTTTATCTCGTATCTTTGTTCTAGCGTCCTGGTGTTACCGGTAACGCGATAGCAATAAAGTGGGCAAGCGTATTCCAGTTATGTACTCCAGCGTTTCTCTTTCAATTTGTTTTCTTGTTTTGGGTCAAATCCTAGCCATAGATATGCCTTCCATGAATCTGTAGAAATATTATTCTTCTCTTCGAATATCACTCTATTAGCGTCAGCTACCTCATGAACAGTGATTGGTAATCGTTATAATGCAAAGTAGGTACGTACGGGTAGGTGACTGATTCCACGAGGAACTGGGCGTTAGGGTTTCTTTGAGAACCAAAATTTGCAGGCCAAGGTGACCGAAGGTCCTTCTGCGGACGTGGTCAAACAACAAGAAGCGGAGGTCGAAAGGCTAACCAAAGAGTTGGGGCTGAAACAGGCGGTCCTCCAAATGATGAAGGACGTCTTCTTCGAGAAGAGAAAAACACCGTTGAATGGCTTCCTTTGAATGCACTTCTGTCTTTTGAAATTCTTCTGTTTCGTTTTTTTTTTTTTTTTGAAATGCAAATGAAACACCTAGCTTTATGGTTTTGATTTTCCGGATTTTTGGATTGATAGACAAGTGTTACCTATGGAGGTTTTGGATTATTATTCGGGATGAACTGTTTTAGGATGATTCCGTTTTTGGTTATGATTGTAAGTGACATAAACATCCCAGGGAAGATATGGAACCGTGAACGTTGCATGTCGGTAGATGACATGGGATGAAACATAACATGGATATCGGTTTTATCATTCCCGTGAAAACTTGAAATAGTAAACCATGTATTTTTTCTAGGCAAGACTTACTCTGTTTTTTGGGATCAGCTAACGAAAAATTAGTCAGGTGCAAGTCCGAATTTTGTGGAAAGTCCCCAGTCTTCCCTGAGTCACTTGATAATCGAGTCGTCAAACCCTGGGCGGATCGTTTTCTTTTAACCTCTGGGAAGTCCCCAGTCGCCCCTTGTCGTGTCATGACTGGTAATCGGGTTGTATGGTAACTGAGTCGTCGATCCCTGAACGGATCGTATCGGGCTATCTGGTAGCTGAGTCGTCGATCCCTAAGCGGATCGTTTGCCTCTACCGTATGACGTCTGGGTCGAAGTATGAGATCGAGGATTGAAAATTGACATTGTAATCGAAAGACCAATCTCCCACTATGGTCGCCAATTGTTTGAGGGTGAAAACAGTTTCTGCTGGTTTCGGTAATTTCGTGTGATGTGGGTGAGAAACAAATCTAAACCCTAAACAATGTACTGCAAGGGAGTACTTTATATTCGAGAGATCAATCTGTACAAGTCCGTCCTAAACCAAGAAAAGGACGTTCCAGACTTGCTTCGGTCACAAAGTGGAGGAGAAGGGTTGGTTTTGGGGAGGGAAGCGAAGAGAGTGTTGAGACCAGAATAGTTGATTCTGGAAGAGTTGTTGTTTTATGACTTGTATCAGAAAGTGGGAAGCTAACAGATGGGAAAGCTAGCAAACGTTTTCTGATTGTTGTATGCTCCTGACAAGAAGCCGTTGTTCGGTGGAAATAGGTAATGCCTATTTATACAAGTCGAAGTGAAACGTACTCTGGTCTCATTAAGAAATGGAAAACGGGTGAGTAAATTGGAGGAGGTGGTAACCGATAATGCGTGGAATATATGTTCCATAAAAAAAAGGGTTTCACCATTACTCCATGTATTTACTAACCGCCTCATCCTTAAAACACTTTCTAATAACGAGCATAGTGTATGCCGCACGTTGTAAACCGCCAAACCGATACCCAATGAGCATCCCCCAGTTTGTGACATGTGTTGATGTCTCGAGTGTTTTCGTGGAAAACATGTAGCATGTTGTTGTTGTCTGGAAAGTTGAGCTTGAGAGACTTGAAGGCTCGGTGGTGACCTTTAACGGTCGAAATTTTGGATCTTAAGAGGAAGGTAGCCGTTGATTATTGAAACCTTTCGTTTGGTATCCAGTGGCATGAAAGTATGATCAGTATGGCTTTAATATGTCTCAGTTTAGGTGCGGCCAAAAGTTAGGGTTTTGGCTTTGTTTACGCGAGACCAAACTAAGGCCAAAGGTTGCCATGCGTTAGCTGGTAACCTTGGATGGCTAAGATCTGCATCTTAGATGAAAAAGTGGTTGTTGATTGTTACAGGCCTTCGTTTTGGTAACCGCATAGGGAAGGCCGGCATGGTATAGCGCGACAAGGTGGTTGTCATGCCATTGGCACATGTGGCACGGCATGCCTTGGCGCGGTTTGGCGTGGCCAAAACTAGGATTTTGGGACAAAGGTTACCATGCGTTGTTTGACGACCTTGGACGGCTAGGATTTGCATCCAGGATGGAAGGGTGGCTGTTGATCGTCGCACGCCTTCGTTTTGGCAGCCGCATGGGAAAGGCCGGCATGGTATGACGCGACAAGGTGGTTGGCATGCCATTGAAACATGTGGCATGGCATGCCTTGGCGTGGCCAAAACTAGGGTTTTGTCCCAAAGGTTACCGTGCGTTGGTTGACGACCTTGGACGGCTAGGATTTGCATCTAGGATGGAAGGGTGGCCGTTGATCATCGCACGCCTTCGTTTTGGTAGCCGCATAGGGAAGGACGACATGGTGTGGCGCGGCAAGGTGGTTGGAATTCCATTTGCACATGTGGCACGGCATGCCTTGGCGCGGTTTGGCGTGGCCAAAACTAGGATTTTGGGCCAAAGTTTACCATGCATTGTTTGGAGACCTTGGACGGCTAGGATTTGCATCCAGGATGGAAGGGTGGCCGTTGATCGTCGCATGCCTTCGTTTTGGTAGATGGATGGGGAAGGCCGGCATGGTATGTCGCGACAAGGTGGTTGGTATGCCATTGACACATGTGGCATGGCATGCCTTGGCGCGGTTTGGCGTGGCCAAAACTAGGGTTTTGGGCCAAAGGTTACCATGCGTTGTTTGGCGACCTTGGACGGCTAGGATTTGCATCTAGGATGGAAGGGTGGCCGTTGATCATTTTCACGCCTTCATTTTGGTAGCCGTATAGGGAAGGACGACATGGTGGGGCCAAGGACAATGGCGCGGATGGCTTGGCATAGTGGGGTCAAGGGTTTGGTACGAACGGATTGGCATGGTGGAGCCAAGGCAAGGTGCGGTTGTCTTGGCATGGTGGGGCCAAGGATTTTGCATGCAATTGGCGCATGGTGCGGCTAGCATGGTTGGGCCCAAGGCAAGGCGCGGTTGGCTTGGCATGGTCGGGCCAGGGGTTTGGCATGCCATTGGCGCATGGTGCGGCTAGTATGGTTGGGGCCAAGACAAGGTGCGGTTGGCTTGGCATGGTGGGGCCAAGGGTTTGGCATGCCATTGGCGCATGGTGCGGCTAGCATGGTTGGAATGTCTTGGCGAGTTAGACGTGGCTGGTATGGTTTGCCATTGGCACAGTGGTGCGGCTGGCGTGGTTGGCATGCCTTGGCGCGGAGATGTGGATGGCATGGTTTTCCATTGGCACAGTGGTGCGTATGGCATGGTTGGCATGCCTTGGCGCGGAGATGTGGCTGGCATGGTGTGTCATTGACAGAGTGGTACGGCTGGCATGGTTGGCATGCCTTAGAGCGGAGATGTGGCTTGCATGGTTTGCCATTGGCATAGTGGTGCGCCTGGCATGGTTGGGATGCCTTGGCGCGGAGATGTGGCTGGCATGGTTTTCCATTGGCACAGTGGTGCGGCTGGCATGGTTGGCATGCTTTGGCGCGGTAGCATGAGAATTAGGATTTGGTATGTACGAAGATGATGTCGGTCAATACTAAGGGTTCTGTCGTGGAACATGACACATGTATATAAAAAAAAGTACCCTTGTAATTCTTACGCAGGTATGTTGAATGATTCAATAAATGCGCTAGTGGTTGTTGTGACGTCATGTCAGATGTAAGGTTTTACGATTTTAACCCTAATCTAAAAACCACCATCAACATTATCAAAAGACGGAACAAAACCTTTTAGGGTTTATCTGTGGGAGACAGATTGATCCTTTGATAGACTTGTCTGTGTGAGAAAGATTTGTTTATTGTCAAAGCTTGCAATTTTGGGTCGCAGCAACTCTTAGTTGTGGGTGAGATCAGCTAACGGAATCAAGTACGCAGTATCCTGCTGGGATCAGAGGCGTAGGGAGTACAACTGTACCCTGGATCAGTGGGAGACTGATTGGGGTTTAACTACAGTCCAGTCCGAAGTTAGCTTGGAGTAGGCTAGTGTCTGTAGCATCTTAATACAGTGTATGTTCAATCTGGACTAGGTCCCGGAGTTTTTCTGCATTTTCGGTTTCCTCGTTAACAAAATTTCTGGTGTCTGTGTTATTTCTATTTCCGCATTATATTGTTTTATTTGTATAATTGAAATAATACAGGTTGTGCGTTTAGATCATCAATTGGAATAATCCAACCTTTTGGTTGTTGATTGTCATTGATTGATCCTTGGATATTGGTCTTTGGTTCCATCCAAGTTATTCCTTGTGTTTGATTAAAAGACTCGCCGATTTCTATTAGCTTGAGTAAATCAAAACAAGAGAGAGATATTAACTCCTTTGAGATACTTTTACCTAGATTGAGTCTGACTGTCCAGTTGATTCTCTATAAAGTATTTCGGAGTTAGTCCATACAGATTGCTAAGCGAAATATTGGGTGGTCTTGTTAGACCCCCGCTTTTTCACGAACGATCCCCCAAAAGAGGTCGATGGCGCTACCCTTTTAAGACACTCAATCCGTGACTGATTCGATCGATCTCAAGAACAACGATGCATCATGCACATCTATTATTTTGAGTTTCTTTCTTAAAAGCGATTCTTCACATGCATCAAATACATATGATATTTTATAAATATCGGCTACATAAATAACTTAGTTGTTTAACCTAATAGTGCCATGTGTTATTCTTTGCGGCAAGTCCCACGACTTGACCCACCTACTCGAGACATCAAAAATGTCACAAACTAGTGGATACATACTGGGGTATTGGTCTGGAGGTTTACAGCCTGCGGCGTGCGACACGTCCATTACGAGAACGTGTCAGGAAAGACAGAAGGTTATCAGTAATGAGAGTGGTAGGAAAACGTGTGATCAGTCATCCCTCATAACGGAAACACGATGATCACTACCTTTCGCACAAACCCACTTCTCTACTACTTCACTTCCTCCACTTCCTAAGAGATCAGGGTGTGCTCAATGACCTATATAAATAGATTTTCAATCTATTTCAAAAGGGACAATAAAACACAAGTGTGAAAAAACACAAGTAGCCAGAAACTATTTTCTGATACACAAGTCATAAACAACCGCACTGTGACACTCCGTATCCTTTCTTGGGTTTAACCAAACCCAATAGTAAAATTCTACACCTTGGTAAGTGCCCTAAATCCAGTATGGGTGTTTTCAAATAAATAGTTATCCTTTAATAAAATTAGGAAGTGCGATTAGTAGATGCCAGGAATACTTGGGGCATGCTTGACACCTGTTAGGTGTACACGGTTTTATAAAAATCCAGAAGGGACATGGTTCATTTTCCTTGTTCTTCACGAGCTAACTAACTCGTTTTTCTCCAACAACCCAAACCTAAAGAACTCAAAAATTTTCTTGGAGAAATCAGTGGTTTTGCAAGATGCTTTTCATCATTATGGTGTTTCTTTTGTGGATTATTGAGCATGGAGTAGCAAAAGAGGTTAGGAAAACTTCTTCTTCTCAAATTTAGGTTTTGATTTCATCTTTCCCAAATCCTTATTCACAAGTGGTGTTATTCCTTAATTGAACAAGGAAAGATTGTGATCATCTTGATGTTGTGTTTTATTAATTTGATTTTCACTGTTATAACTCCTTGGAAACTTAGTTTGCATGAAGAAACCTAATTTGAATTTCGAATTTGTTTCTATGACATATGATATGTAAAGGATGTCTACTGTTGGACCTATAAACAGAGATCTAACTGTTAGAATTCTATGATTTTTGGATATGACTCTTCGGTATGTCAGGAAAACTCATATAAATTTTCAGGAAGATCGGACCTGGGGAAGATACAAAAACCGTTATATAACAGTGAACCATAATACAGAATTTGCACAACTTGGCAGAGTATCTGAGATTAAAACGAGGCTTTAGACTGCATGGATTTTGTTGATTTTTGGATATAAAGAACCTATTTTTATGATTAACAAACTGTAGAAATTTCAAAATAAATGGATCATGTTAAGTACCCAAAGTAGGGTAGTTTCTACACTTATGTCTCTCAGAATTCAATCTCGTCATTGCATATAAAACCAGTCGTGGATTGATCTCTGATCATTACATTTCTATAAAATTTCTGTAGGATATCTTTGTTATAGTTATAGTTATGATCTGATCTATAGGGTATCATTTATGATTTATGATTGAAGTGATATCTTATGTAGATGACTTCGTTTATGATTCGATTGAGTGTTCATCTCCTTGATGTAACGTAAATGACTTCATTGAGATTTTCGTCATTGGTTGATAAAATTCCTCAAAGGGAAATCTCTGTTGTATGAATAAAATGGATGTATGTTGGACTGCTGTTGGAACTCTTTCGGCAGAATCTTTATATACTAGGAGGCCCTCATATATTTATAGCCTTCCTCTTTGGATTTCTTATTAGTGTATCACACTCCTGTTTTATCTATAATGATTCTAAGAATGATAAAGTGAAAAGAATAAAATATGAATTTTGGTTTGACTTGGTTACACTAGATGCATTGTTTGTTAACTGATCACTCATCATGATTTTGTGTGGGTTTGAATCGAAAGAGTGGAAATGTACTGTTTTGGTATCTTATACAAAATGTAGATGTGTTGGTCACTTTTATCAAGTGTCAAGTAAATCATGGAGCTGGCTTCTTTCGGGTTAGTGCTAAACTCTTTAATTTTACCATATTGGATGTCTACTTGGCCAAGTAGCTTTCTGTGTTAGTATTATGTAATTTAGCATCACCATTTTGAATCGTGTTTACACTAGACTGTTTGGTGTTGTTACTATCCCTGCTTTTACTTCGTTGGAAATGGAAATGGGTATGTTGCTCAATGCATTTTATATGTGAAACTGTGTGTATCATGCTAGTGCCGATAAGGAAGGTATAGACCCTTACTTGGTAGATTAAATTGGAAATTGTGAACGTTACTCGATCTGCTAATATGATTTTTGAAGTTTACAAAGTGCAATTAGCTAGCTTAGCCGGCGAAGAGGGTCTAGTTCTCCATATATTTATTTCATACTGGTTGCAATAATGATATAACTAAACGTGGCATGTGGTTAACTTTGGATTGAACTGAATTATGTATTGAGGGGTTAATTGGTGTTAGCCACCCAGTGAATGTCTACAAGGAATTTGGAATGAATGACATTTTATTGTGAGTAGAGGTGGTTGTAGGTCAGAAATCACCTAGCTTGACTACAGTTGATTTTCATGAGCTTAATTTTACGTGTTAGTTCATTTTGGACACTTACCCCTAAACTGGAAGGGATCTGCGTTAGCACTTACTAAATCACTGTCAAGGTATGTTACATTGGGTAGATTCATTTTCATGATCTAGTATATCCGTTTTAAGTATTTATCTTACTGACCAAGTATAGTAGCTTATGGACTATACTGACTCCATATTATGAGCCTGGTGAATGGTGATACACAATATTAGTCTGTGCGGCATGCTATATATTTCAGCATGGTAGATTTTAAAGTCCATTGAGTGGTCTTTGATTAGTTTTCTTAACAAGGAATGTTTGTATGTAAGTTCTCTATAATGTGTCAAAACGGCTCGTTGCTCGGATTAGTAGTCTATTTAATAGACATGGACAGAAATGCAAGGTGTGTAAGCCATGATCTCTGCGAAGGTGCAGTTCTGTGAAGTGGGTACAGACTTTGGAAAACCAATTGAGATATTTTAGTACTTATTAAGGTACGGACCGTACGGTCATCCAAACAGATTAAAATGTAAAAGGAAGGAAAATGGTTTAAAGGTTCGACACCCTTAGTTCGCAGAAATGTTAATGGGATTAAATAAAGTTTTGAGAAATAGATTTTGTGTGCATATATGCAAATATTGAGAATTGATCCGTAGGATTAGGATTGCATAGTTCAGGTCATTCCTTTACAATTTTCATGGAGTAAAATTTGGGCATTGTTAGTGTAAATTACACTTATCAGATATTGGTTTTCTTATTAGAAATTGAAGTTGTGGGAATTGTGGGATATTATTATAAAATGATAAACTGCTGATGGTATCAGTTTACTTGATAGCTCATAAGAGATAGTTGGTACAGTGGGTAGTTCATACTATCTAAATAAAAATGATAAATGACGAATTACGGTCGTTCTTGATCCCTTCGAACAATGAAGAGGGAACGTAGGCAGCCTCTATGCGGTTCAGTACAATTGTCTGAGGTTGTCCACATCATTGGAAAAGATTTGGTTACTTCTTGGCAGTTCGTACCATTTACCCAGATATGGTTTTGCAACCTTGACATTATATAATGTTGGTAAGAGGTAGTTGCAGTACTGGCTTCTCATGCTACCTATGAAGGGTATATTTTCCAGTTCATATCATTTGAGCAGGATGGTTGTTGTACATGACGACGGTTCATACCATCGAGCTGGAAATAATTATTAATTCTTCTAAGAGTAGTTCATGTCTGTTTAACTGACAGGTCCCTCCGGGGATGAGTTAAGGATAATAACTGTCGAGTCCCGACGGGGATGAGCTATAACTGGAAGGTCCCTGAGGGGATGATCCACGGCTAATAACTGTCGGGTCCCTACGGGGATGAGCTAATAACTGGTAGGCTCCTATGGGGATGAGCTTAGGCTAATAACTACCAGGTCCATACGGGGATGAGCTACTAACTGACAGTTCCCTAAGGGGATGAGCCACATCTAATAACTGTCGGGTCCTAACTGGATGAGGATATGATACTTTCTCGAATCGATGAGCATTTGCTTGGTAAAATCGAGTTAATCGGAAAAATTTGGAAGTATGGTTTCTTGAGTGGCGTATTAGGGAGTCGGAGCTTGTCAAGCGGGCTGAAACCCGGTTCCTTGGAAGTCCAGATTCTCTGGTCCGTCACACACACCTTCATAATTCAACGCCCTGATCTCAAACACCTTCTCTGCTTTCCTCCCTAAGATCAACCCTTCTCCTTCACCTTGTGACCGAATTGAATCTGGAATGGCCATTTCTTGGTTTAGGTCAGAGTATTACATATTGATTTCTCGAACCTAAAAGCATTTCCGTGCAGTGCATTTGTTTAGGGTTTGAACCCGTTTCTCATCAACACACCCCAAATTATCAAAAACAGCAAGATCAGTTTTTACCCCAAAGCAGGATGAGTGTCCGGTCCATCGACTAATGGATTGGTTATGGGCACGAAGTTAAAATTCTGTTGGACAATCACATCCGCTAAGTTAATAGTTATTCATTTTGGGTATGCTTATCTTGTTCACAAATACTGATATTAGCTTAATTGAAGTACTAACATAAAAATTTCCTAACAATATTCTATTAGATAAAATTAGAAATGTTGTTAAATGAAGCCGATGAGTTTTCTTACTGGTATTTGGTGGGAGATGAGTTTCTTTACTACCATGTTTAATGGGTGACTAAAGGAAGTGTATTGAGTTTAAATTAGAAATCATGGTAATGATATCAGGATTCGAGATTTTAAGTTCATTTTTATTAAGTTATGACCGGAGCAGTCCTAACCATGCTTACCCATAGAAACATCCAAATATCCAATGTTGCAAATGTAAGCAGCCACAACCCACAAAATTTAAACACAATTGATCACTGTCCACACATTTAATTAGAACCTTTTTTCGGGGACTACTCAAAAATAGTGGGGGATTACTTTGTGATAAGAATATCTACACTATAATTATAAGGGATATCATAAAGTGAAGAAATTACTAACCTACTCTTAACCTAATTCAATTTAAAACCAACCTAATAACTACCTATATATATATATAATCACCTCCTCCCATCACCACCGCCGCTCACCACCACTGACCACCTTCGCTACCACCATCACCGACCACCTCAAACCACCACCACTGCCACCTCTATATATAACTTAATTTAAATCATTAACAAAATTAAAATCAAAATCAAAATTATACAATAAACCCATTATTTTCGTTCGTTTTTGGTTGAAAAAATGAGAAGTAATCGTCAAAATGAGTTGAAAATGGAAGTCGAAGAGAGAACTTCGGCTAGGAATTTTGGGAAAATTTTTGTCGAACTAGCCGAACTTGATGGAATTGAAGAACATGAAGGAAAGTTCGGCTATTTCGAAAAAAAAAAAGTTTCTGGGCGCATGTTGCCAAACTTAGTTTTAATGGAGTTTTTGCTTTCAGAAAAAAGTTCGGTTACTTCGCAGTTTTGTTTTCCTAACCGAACTTTTGGTTCGGTTACATCGTAAAAAAAATTTCCTAGTCGAACTTTAAGTTCGGTTACGTCGCATTTTTTTTTCCTAGCCGAACTTTTAGTTCGGTTACCTCGCAAAATTTGTTTCCTAACCGAACTTTTCTCTGAAAGCTAAAACTCCATTAAAGATGAGTTCGGGTACCTGTGTCTTTAGAAGCATTAGCCGAACTACACTAGCAGAAGAGTTCGGCTACCTGTTCTTCAGATTTCGTAGCCGAACTCTACTGTCGTAGCTGAAATCAGTTTATCCATTTTTCATCTTTTCGAAAGTTTATGCCAATTCAAGCAAGATTAAGTAAATTTGAAGTACATCTGAATACCCTAAACCCTCATTTCCAAATCAACCATCTTAAAAAAAAGGATATTTTATAAAGTACCCCTGTTTTGAAATGTACACTTCAAAAGTATCCCCGTTTTTTACAAATTTTCTAAAGTACCCCGTTTTATTTAAAAGGCAAATTCCATCCAGTTAAGTGCTAGGTGGCAGTTATCTTTCCTATTAAAAGTCCTATTTACCCCTGAACTACATCTCCTGGTAGAGAGGATAATGATTCGGCGATCCTGAAAGAGGGTGTGACGATCCTGAACTAGGCTCGAAGAACCTGAAAGTGTTGTAACGACCCTGAACCGGGCTCGACTAACCGGAAAAATATTGTAGAAGATTGATTCTCCACCAACCAAAAACCCCAAGACACTTGAGAATGATGAACCCTTTCAGGGAATGAAGAAAGAGACCTGAAAATGATGACACGATCCTGAACCGAGCTCGACAAATTGAAAAAATGATGTAGAAGGTAAACGTAATAACGAGTAAAGGATAAAGAAGTAAACTTTAAAGAAAGTAAACTAGTGTTGACTAATTAGGATGGAAAACTAAACAGTTGGGGCACTTTAGAAAATTTCTAAAAAAAGGAGTAACAAAAAAACGAGGTCAATAAAACGGGGTACTTTATAAATTCTCCCCAACAAAAATTATTCTTTTAAAAACACTCAACTTATTAATCTGACCTCACTAATCACTAATTAGTCATTACACTAACACTAATTAATCATTACACTAATTAATTTAATTACCAAGAGTAAATTTGATATTAAAAAAAATTTAGATAAGGGGTGACTCAATATTACTTCTAATATCCACCCGAGAATGGAGAGTAGTTCCCCATCATTTTTGAGCAGTCCCAAAAAAAATTGGTTCTTTAATTAGCGCCACAAACACAATGCCCAACATGCCAGCCCATAGACTTTATCACAGTTGCATTACACGAAATATAATCATCAACTCATCGTACGTTTCAAACAGTAATAAGAAACTGACGCAACCCGACACATTCCAAACACGAACTACATATATCTCCCATCATACTGTAAGTTTCTTCCTACTCCATTTCTAAAATTCAAGTTTCCTATTTCTAGTGCGAGTGCAATTTCATTGGTCGATAAAGTAACCGGAAAGATGAACAGTTTCCTCTTTGAAATTGCAACCATAAACAGAAAAGTGGACTTCCCCGTCGTCCTCTCCAAATTCTATATCGAGAGGGCTCGTGCAATTATTAGGCTTTTCTAAACTGCAAATAACTGTCGGTGGTTGACCTCCGCCGCTGCACTCTATAAGAATCCTAGCATTTAAATGAGTCCTAGGATCACGTCCCAAAAAAGCCTGCAGTAAAAGAATCTTAATTCACAATGCACATAGAGAGTATCGCAAACATCTATTTTGTTATTTGACACAAACCTTTGTAACGCGTAATCTTCCTTTGGCTTTTGGAAAGGTTTGAGTTACAGTCTTTCCCTTTTTTAGCTCAATACCTGAACATGAGAAATTAGCGGTGAGAAAACA
This sequence comes from Papaver somniferum, assembly GCF_003573695.1. Taxonomy (NCBI): domain Eukaryota; kingdom Viridiplantae; phylum Streptophyta; class Magnoliopsida; order Ranunculales; family Papaveraceae; genus Papaver; species Papaver somniferum. The sequence continues at coordinate 31,726,191 of NC_039365.1, forward strand.
AAAACACTTCAGTTCATTGAATTCCATTTAAAAAATGCAAAAAAAATCTAAGAAACAAGAAAATTATACTGTCACTTTAATCTTACCCCAGAATATCATTTCTGAATACGGATCTACCTTGTGACAAGAAGGTCCAATGGATCAACACTAAGAGTCTAAAACCCTGAATAGAGATGATTGATAGTTTGATACTCCCTCGGTGAGCAAGTTTGGAAAACAAACTTTCTTTGTGGACAGCTAGATCTTGAAAGCTTGCTGGCTAGTGGTTTCCAGGAGTAATATTTAACAAGTCAAGCTCCGCCTGTATCTTTTTCTTTTTATATCATACATTACTGACCCCTAGGACTAGCAAAAGCCGAAAAGCAATAAATCTTTGAGAAAGAGAAACTCATGAAGATCTTAGATAAGATTCTCACTAATCGTTTAAATTTCAGCGAGCGAGGTCCATTGCAAAAACCAAACACTAGAGGTGTAAGACGTCATGGTGTATGACGAGTTGTTTCCCAAATGCCCAAATCATCACTCACAAATCTGGTAGTCCTGTGTATAACACCCAAGGTTCTGAAAGACAACAACCTAACTTTTTTTATGAAAGAAGATGATTCACTAATGAACTAACATTTAAATAGCTTAAATAGTCAGTGGCGGAGGTGGACATTGGTTATCTTCATGCATATTCCGTAAATGTTTTATGTATCATGATGCATCATTTTCAATTGTATTAGGACATGATATTATATTTCACTTGGCATCGTGGGTATTTTGCAAATCAAAAAGTCTCGGCAGGCCGAGAGAAAAACCACACAAAAACAAAAACCGCTCCTCAGAGTCCATCCCTTGCACGTCTACCGAAAAGCAGGGTCCACAAAAAAAAATGTGTGAGACGATTTTTACCTGGTCTGGCTTTTCGTTCTACAGAGAACTATTATTTGCAAACTTATTTGTTCGTTGTTTTTGGTTAAAATGATGTTTACTGCTGATAGTTCGATTTTAATGAATAGTGGTTCTCTACGAACGTTAAAACCACATACACATAGATGTGGTGGGCCCCACTCTTCAGAAGTTAACAAGGGGTCCCAATTATGGGTATTTATGTGTGTATGTGGTTTTGCCGTTGTTTGAAAACACGGTTCATTAAGAGTTTCTGTTTAATGAATTGGAGCTGGGTAGGACACGGAAGTAAATGGATGCCGTGTAACTAAGAACAATGACCAGTGAAATAGTCATTGAAGAAGTACAAAGGACTGGGGAACCCCAAATAGCTTCTCATGGATGTTGCGGAATTCTCTCTCTGTTTTGGGATCTTAGTAGTTAAATCGGGAGATATACTACGAAGATGTCCAAAATGGAATTTATGAACTCGTTGAAGTGATCTGATTTAAGTAATAAAATGCATGATGAACATACAAAATTGCACTCCCCCAGAATTAGTAAACACAACGAAGCGGCCATGTTCTAGACTTGGGGGTAGGGTGGACCCAACAACTAAATCGGTGAGTATTGGTTTTGGTGGAGTCCATGTTTCTGGTCTATTTAGAAGAGTTGTTTAAGTAAATCAAACCTTGTATAAGTTTTATATATAAATATTGTGATGAGAATTCTCTCATAGCATACTGCCTTTATTAGCGTTGTAAGTTGTAACCATTATGTTCTCGTTTTTTGTTTAGGAGTCGGATAGCCAGCGAGAATACTACAAAGAGCATGAGATGTGTTGATATGCAAATCAAGTCATTAACTTTGGACTCACTATTGGTAATATGATAGCACCAAGTCAAAACCGACTCGTATTTTATTATGCAAATATGATTGTTATGATAACGAAAATAGGGTTTTGGTCATAGAAACCTTTTTCAAACGAATGATTATGACAACCTCTGAACAAGGATACACCTCTCAGGAGAAGAGATCAACAGTTTCGAGATGTATTTTTCAGTCTATATTGATATAAATACAATAGTTTTGTACTTTCCGAAAATCGAAAACCGAAAGCCCTTTTATACAACAACAAGTTCCGAGTAGGACTAGAGACTATCTCATGAAGATTTATCTCATAAAAGTATAGATAAGTTTTTATGCCGGCTCGTCTGCCTGGATACAACCTGCACAGAAACAGGGGAACATCCTTGGCACATTCTGTGTCTCGTTCGTTTATGGTACAAAGGGTGAAGTAGTCACCACTTTGATGGGATTACGCATTCGCGACCATTAAAGTAGTGTATTTACTTACTCCATGTCCCGGTTGCAGGGCTATGGGGGATTCCCCCTTCACAATCATGTCATCTGCAGAGCAACGAGGGGAGTCCTCCTCCCCATCCCACCCCACACACACAATTCTGCCATGACGGTTTTCATGTTCACGAGTTACACAGTCCTATTAAAGAGACAGTTGAAAATAAGAGGGTCAGTTCACATACCTCATTCCGATGAGTCGATGCTCTCCCCTCATTTCTATCGAACGTCATCTCTTTCTCTAAGTCCCGCCGGCTGGGGTCCCACTTGACCAGCTCCACGATTCAACACAGTCCTACTAAAGAGAAAGTAGAAAATAAGAGGGCCAATTCACATACTTCGTGTACATACCTTATTCACATGGATTGGTGCTCTGCACACACTTCTGTAGAATCACTAGTAGAAAAGTGACATGTAGTAACAGTTCAAATTTTTGTAAAGTAACAGTTCGTAAAATGCCTGTTACTAAATGTTAGATATTTAAATAAAGTTACACTTTTCGTAAGAACTGTTATATAATATCATCCAGGTTGTATTTTGTAACTGTTTTTATAGTAAGTGTTACTATATACCCATGTTACTGTAACATATTTCGTATGTCGACATTACCATTACAATTCTTTAAACCAACTGTTACTATATACCTATGTTACCGTAACATATTTAATATGTCACCGTAGTTGGCATTATCGTAACGTTTTTTAAACTAAATGTTACTATATATCTATGTTACTGCAACATGTTTAATATGTTACCATAGTTGACATTATCGTGACATTTCTGTAAATTATTTATTTGTATAACTATTTTTTTGGTATCCGGTTCAAAAAAAATAACTAGTTATGGACTGACATTAATTTAACATCCTGATTTAATTCTAAGCACGAGATCTAGCATGGCTCGTACCTAAGGTTTGTGAAAAAATCGAATATAATACAAAATAATAAACAAGTTGTAAAAATATGTAGGAATATTAAAAATATAAATTGTGTTGTAGTTGCGTGGTGTGACGACGAAGGTGGTGGAGGTATAGTTTACTGTCTAATGAGAGTAAAAATTTTATTTGGATAACATTAAACAAAAGGAAAACATGGAATAGTGGTTCAAGATTTATAATGAATGCAATAGGTCTCAAGGTCGAATCTTGTGAAGTGTACTTTTATAGAATTTATATTTCATGTCCAAGAAGACCAACTCATGGTAGTGGACGCGACGGACATGGTGGTGACTGTTGTGGAGATGCTAGTGTTGATGGTTGTGGCAGTGCTGGTGGTGGAGGTAGTGGTGGCGCTAGTGGTTGAGGTGATGGTAGTCAGTAAAAACTGTCAGTTTTTATGACAGTTTCAATAAAAACTGTTACGGTTACTCAAACAATAGCAACACTTTGTTCCCAAACATGTTACAATAAACTGCTAAAGGTAACGGTTTTATGTAAAATAGTTACAGTAGAAATTATTCAGTAACATATATTTTATAAAGTGTTTCTGAAAACTACCAACAGTAATAGTTTTAGAATTTATGAGTCATTTTTCAATAGCGTTTCCGTAACAGGTTTTATAAACCTTCCGTAACAGGGGCTTTAGTAACACCGCAAAAAAAACTAAAACTACTACGGAAATAATACAGTAACAGTTTTTAATTATTACGGATCATCACTTTTCTACTAGTGAATGCCGGCTCTTTCTCTAAGTCTCTCCGGCTCGGATCCCCTTTAACCAATTCATCTCAGGTTAGTTTCGGTCGTCCTCAATGTTTCATCCTTCCTTATAGATGTTTGATGCGTCCTATGTGAACTTGAGCATCTGGTGGTCTTCGCTGGAGATGCCCAAACCAATGCAACTGGTGTTGGGTGTGCATATCCGCGATTGGTGCTACCTCAAGTTTGTTGCGTATGCATTCATTCCTGATTCGGTCGTGCCTCGTGTGTCCGTAGGCCCATCTCAGCATCCGCATCTTTGTTGCTTGCATTTCTCTGATGTGCGGGTTTTTAGTCGCCCAACATTCCGCTCAATACAACATCACAGGTCGGATCGCCGTTTTGTAGAACATTCTTTTCAGTTTAGCTGGGACCTTACGGTCACAAAGGACTCTGTCGCCATTCTCCATTTTGTCCATCCTGCCTGGGTTCAATGTCGAATGTCCTCGCCGATATTACCATCTCTTTGGATCATAGATCCCAGATAATGGAAGGATTCCTTCCTTGGAACTATCTGCCTGCCAAGCAAAACATCCCCAACATGAGGCCTGGTGCTGTTGAAATCGCACCTCAGATACTTCGTCTTGGTTCTACTGAGTATGAATCCCTTCGATTCTAGAGTTAGAAGCCACAACTCTAGTTTATCCTCTACCTCTTTCTTTGATCCGCCAATTAGTGCCATATCGTCTGCGAATAACATACACCAAGGGATCTCACCTTGTACGTCCCTCGTAACTTGACCTATTACTAGCAGAAATATATAAGAATTCAACGTTGATACCTGGTGTATCCCTATCTTGATCGGAAAATCGTTTGATACCCTGTCACATGTCTAGACTCTGGTGACTGCTCCTTCGTACATAAGGTTATGCATTTCGAGGATATCCTCTTCTGCTCGAGTGACCACCACATCACCTCACGTGGGACCTTGTCGTAAGCTTTTTCGAGGTCAGTGAATACCATGTGCAGGTCTGGCTTTTGTATTTTCCTTCAGTGTATATTTTAAATGTGAACTAATCAGACAATATTATACCTTCTTCAGATTTTGATTCTCACCCAAGGGAGAGAGAACCTACCAAAGGATCATTGCATAAAGCAATACCTCTCATTAGGTGGGGAGTCAGGTGGGTGCTCAAGAATAGAGAAATTGTTGAGTGATCTCCCATTCATATGATGTTTTTCCTTACTAACTAAAGAATCAAGAATATAGTCGGAAGCCTTATTTGAGGATTATTTTTTTTTGTTTCTTCATGTTTTGTAACTTGTCTCCAAAGACATGGATAGTTTCCTGAAGATCAAATATGATTTTGTCCATGTCTCTTGATTGATCCGTCTCTTTTGATCTCTGAGTTTCACCTTTTTCTTTACCCATTTATGGTCTGCTTTAGAGACATGATTATGAGAAGAGTTATTTCTCAAAGGAAGGAAAGTGTTCGAGGAACAAATCTTTTGTGGTCTGATTCTCATAACATAGTAATAATCTGAGTGACCCCATTCTGTATACAAAAATAACACTAAGGTATAAGCCTTGTGTCTTTAGAAATGGATTAGTAATACTATATACTAGAAATGAAGGAGTTATGCTAACGACCGTGTTTACAATAGGATTATTAGTTCTTGTTTGGTATATCAATTCTTCTCGTTATTGACTTTAAGATCATGAACAAGCTTATTAGTTCTTATTTGTTCCTGTTTCAGGAGATCCAGCCGACATTCCACATTTTATTATCGCCTTAAATTAACACAATGTAAAACAAGCCGACCCAACTTTTATTATGGCTACATGGTACTAGATGAAACAAAATGACGGTAAATTTTTAAAAATTAATAGTAATCTAATTTAACACCATACATTTCAAACAGGTTCATCGTAAAATCGCCATATACCGAAGGATTCTTCATACTAGTGCAAGTGCAACTTCATTCTTCGATAAAATAACCAGTTAGATGAACAATTTCTTTGAATTTGCAACCGGAAACAGAAAAGCGAACTTCCCCATCATCCTCTCCGAATTCTATATCCAAAGCGCACATGTTTCTCTTGCCGGGATTTTCTAAACTGCATAACACTGTTGGAGCTTCAATTTTACCTTGTACACTGCACTCTATAAGAATCCTTGCATTCGTATTAGGATAAGAATCATGTCCAAGACACGCCTACAGTAAAATATACTTAATTTATCATATTTCTTATGCAATTATAACTTTTAACCATAATTATGCGGCCAAAGGATTAAAAGATTGACGCACATGTCAAGATTGATGCATACCGACTTTATAACTAAGATATGAGGAGTATTGCAAACATCTACTTGGCATTCGAACACAAACCTTTGTAACACGTAATCTTCCTTTTGCTTTAGGAAATTTTTGAGTTATAAGTTTTGAGTTTTCCTTCTTTTAACTCAATCCCTGATCGCGAGAAGTTAGTGTAGAAAAGAATAAACACTTCGGTTAATTGAATGTTGTTCAAAAAATGAAAAAAATATCTGAGGAACAAGAATATTATACCACTTTAAATCTTACCCCAAAAAGTCATTTTTGTTTATACATTTAATGGCTCAGTGCTGAAACCCCAAGTGATAATAATTGATACTTCCTCGGAGAACAAGTCTCAAAAATGTTGATGATTAAAGAAAATGTCGATGGTTAATGATATAATGGATGAAACTGCTTGAGAGCTTACTAGTTTCAACTCTTTTTAAAACATCCAAATAATCCACAAGTCAAGCTACGCTTCAACAAGGGCATCTCTTTCTTTTTATATGTATCATGCATTCTTGATCCTGGCAAAAGCCAAAAAGTATATAAAAGATTTTAACCAACCAGTCTCAAAACTTAATAATAATAAGTAATATAATAATCACTATTGATAAAGTGTATCATTACAGAAAAAAAAAAAAAAACTAGTTGGAACTCTAACTAGCCAAGCTCCAACAAGGTATTATAAAATTAGTTCAACGCGTTTCCTTTGAGCCTCATGATTCACGAGGAACCAACCAAGGGAGCCCAAGTGGAAAGAGGGGCTGATTATGTCGCAAGGAAGGAAAGCTAACTCTATCTTCCATGTCAAATTCTGTAATATTGCGTCATTGGGGACTCGAATCTGGGATCTCCTAAAGCACATCAAACTTTTTAGTCTCAAAACTAAATCAACTTTCGAAAAAAAATCGAGATAGAAAACTCATTAAAATCTATATTAATTGACTTAGATTCTTACTGACCATTTAAACTTTCTGGAAGCAAGGTCAGTTTGAAAACCAAACACTACTGTCGCCCCTGATTAAAACCATTTTTTGGCCAATACAATAAATAAGGATAAAAAAAAAGGACGGACAAACTATTGAAAAGAGTTTTACATCTTTTTATAATAGAACTTCGTTAAACTAATCTATTGAAAAGTTCTAGAATGATTTTGCTGTGTGATTTTGCTGTGTTGTTCTCTTTATTAATTTAATTTTAACATCAAAGTATGTATATTTACACAAAGAACATGTAATTCGCTATCTTATATTATGCCTTAAGACATTAAAAAATAATTTAGATTGAAAATAACTCTAGATTTTTTTTATTATATATAAACGGTTAACAAACTTATTTTTGAAATTAAAATTTGGTACATTTATATATATATATATATATTAACTTTTTATTAATATAAATTACTAATTCGCTAAATTAATACTAGAATTTAGCAGTTCCAAGATTATTAATTTATGAAAGTTTACCGTAGGTTTCAGTAATGAGCTAAACTTTAGGTAATCCTTATCTTGTGAATTACTGACTTAGGCAATCCTTATCTTGTTAACTACTATCAGAGTTCGTTAGGTCCTCCTAGACCTCAACAGGAACACCCAGGAACCAAACAACAAAATCAATTTAGTTTGCTAGAATGAAAAAGAAAACACCTCAAGAGCCAAACGAAAATAGAATACACATACACACGAAGAACACCAAATTTCCAACAACTGATTTATGTTACTATATATCTATCCTTTTTTTGTAACCCATTGTACGATTTTGAGATCCGAACTCAATTAAACCAAATTTTATTATTAAACATTTGTAAGTTTACCAAAATGCAACTGACATTCTAACAAGAAAACATAATAACAAAGGAAGTTAGATCATACAACCGCCATTCTAACAAGAAAAGCTCAGAGTCAACAAGGGAAATTTTCCTTATCCATTCATGCCTAGCAAAAGAAAAAAAAAAGCGCATGAAAAGCAGCCAGTCTCAAGTATGAAGTGATCAGTCCGCCTTTGAATATAACTTTGCGAAAGAGAACCTCATGAAGATGCTATATCATTCGATAAGATTCCCATTAATCATTTAAATTTTCTTGAGTGAGGTCCATTACAAAAACCAAGCACTGCACTACTGGTGTAAGACGAACTATATCCCCAAAATCCCCAAATCAGTCACAAGTCTGGTAGTCCAGTTACCAGTGTATTATGACACCAAGGGTTTGAGCCTACTCGACAACAACCTAACGGTTTTGCACTACTTTGTATTCCCGTTTGAAACAGAAATTATCAACCGGAGCACAATGTAGCGAGTGGGGAAATAAAAAGAAAAAAATCCAAGATTTATCCATCAAATAAGTCTCCCTGACATGGTCAAATAAGTCCCTATTTTTTTTCCCTCCGATTAAAGTTGTTTAAAAAATTCGCATAGACTAGGAAATTCGCAGGAAAACGTGCTGGCAAGCATCATCAATAGCTTCTAATTAACGATAATAGAGATCTTACACATAATATAACATGTAGAAAATACAAGATCTTCCACTTTTATTCTTCTAGATAGTAACTAAGACAAGACAGCAGCCCTTCAAATGATCTAAAAAAAGAACAAAGGATTAAAATCAGTCCGTTTGCCCGTCCATATAACGTAGCAGATATGCACATCCGGTAGATGTTTTAACTTCTGTGATTCGAACATAAACACGTCCAGCTTTTTGATCTTGATCCTCATTTTTCATTCACTCTAACTGCATTAATCCATCCATAGATATTCTTGACTTGAGATATAAGTAAATCACCAACAAGAGAAATTACAATAATTAATCTAAGTGCACACCAAAGTACATGGCAACTGATTAACTTACAGTTACTCTTGATCACTACCATAACTACACTTTTCGGTGTAGTATCCAGTAAGATTAACTCTCATCTCTGGATCATAATCTTGTTGATCAACTGAGAAAATCACTTCATCGTCCCCCTCGTTGAACTCAATGTCGAGAGGGCATGATGCATTCGACGAACCGTTCAATATGCATAAAGTTATTGGAGTTCTACCTCCAACACTGCACAACACTGCACACCGCCAATGATATTCTGAAACGAATTGTAAAGAAGCCTGCAGGCGCAATATCACACAAATTAATTACATTAACTTAAGAAAACAACCGCAAATAAACATCATCATCCAACCTGGGTTAAACGTAATTTTCCTCTTGCTTTGTCAACCTTATGAGTTACAGGTTTGCTCTTTGTTACTTCGATACCTGATGATCAGAAGAAATAACAATATGAATCAATAATTTAGATACGAACAAATGTCATTAATCCCATATCAACACATAAAGAGAAAATAAATCTCCATACCAAAGAAAGACATTTCTTTCTTCTTTCTTTTTTTTTCTTGAGGAAGAAATCTACCAGTCTATATTTCTTCGAACCCCAAATGGTGTCTCAGACTGTCAGTTTAACGAGTTTATATAATTTAATTGGACTGGCTTTTGTCTCGGACCCGTTGATGCCCAAAGTTGGACAAAAGTAATTCAATAGGAAAAGATTGTCTCCTCACTGTCGTCAGTGAAAGAGAGGAAAAATAAATAGTTCCTATCTCATCGTTCCTAACGTCACTTTACTGCTGTGCTTCGAGATTCCAACTTCTCCTCCTTCCAAAATGACAGAAATTGTCCCCATGGTCGTTGAATAAAACAAAGTAAAAACTACATACACATCCATTTTTCAGATTTTTTCCATTGTGAAATCCACCGACAAAAAACTTCAGGCGCGTACCCATTTTCTCAGTGAAAATTTCTCCCACATCCAGAATTTCTAAAATTGTTTCTTCGCTTATTCTTCCTCGTTTTTCTTTCATGACTTCTTTTATTCTTCGTCCTCTCTTTTTTAATCTACGAGGTTTTTGTCCGATCAATCGTTAAATTGATTTCGATCAGAAATCATTATGCAGAGAGATTCACAGGTGAAATCAGAGGTGGAGATCGAGAAGATGATGATCGAGTAAATGGGTGATATTGATTGAAGTCGTGGACAATATAAGAGATTTGTTTCTGAAGATTGAGATTAGAAATCAGGGTTTCATAAGACCTGAGTTTATAATTGAAATCAGGGTTTCATAAGATTTGGGTTTTTATGGAACTGATGTAGGTTAAAGAGATGATTCAGAGTATGAGATGGTTTGAATTTAGTTTGTCATCAACCAAATTCAGGGATTTTTGTACTCGGGTTCAAATTAAGTTTTGTATGGAATTCAGACTACAAGAAGGTGAAAATGTTGTTGGTTGTAGAAAAATGGGAAGGGTGTTTATGCTGTTTGGTTTGTATGGGAGATATTTAAACAATAAAGAAGATGATGATGATGTTATGACTGCATAACCTATCATGCAGTCGAGAAAATGTTTGTATAACATGTAATTCAGCTATGAAAATGGATGCATAACCTGTTATGCATCTACAAAAGTTAATGCATAACTTGTTACACAGTCCAAAAAATGGTTGCATAACACGTTTATGCATCAACTTTTTTGTTACTATTGAAACCAACAAAACAAAGACTGCATAACTTGTCATGCATCTACAATAACATATGCATAACCTTTTATGCAATCATGAAAATGGATGCATAATCTGTTATGCAGTCATGAAAATGGATACATAACCTATTATGCATCCAAAAATACGGCTGCATAATACATTATACATCAATTTTATTTGTATGCACTAAAATCAACCAAAACAATGGCTACTTGTTATTCAGTTGAGAAAATGGTTGCATAATTCGTTATGCGTCTGTTGTTTCTGTTGGATTCAGATATATACAACGTTTTAGTGGCTGCATAAACCAAAATGATAGATGCATGAACAAAAATATAGTTGCATAACGTATTATGCAACTTTTGTGGTGTATGCATATTGTGTTATGCATCTTTTTTGGAGGCTGCATAACGAATATGTAGTTAGTTTTCAAAAAATTTCCGTAAAATGATGATCACCTCCGATGTTTTCGTTAAAAACAAAAATTTGATATTGTTGTTTGTACTCGTTGTGTAGCTCTCTTAAAAAGATTTCCAACGATATAAAATTTGTAAAATTCCAAGGCGCGGATTTTTAGATATGTTATATCCAAATTGCGTTGCCAATTATACCCCTGAAAAATTAGGCTGCATAACGTTATGCCTGAAAAATAATATGCATGACGAGTTATGTATTGATTCTTAATAATTTCAGATAATTTTGGGTGTCACGGTATCTAAAATTAATTGTGGACATGACAATAAAAATATTATCTTTTTTGGACCTGCGCCTAATTTTCCCTAAAACAAAACAGCAACACCCAGTTATTCCCAGGCCCAGCAAGGGGGAGTATATAACAAATGGTCTCGGTGCAAGCCTCGGATTCTCATGGTGAAGATGTTCCAACTTCCAAGTTCCAAATTAGTCATCTTTAAAATTTGAAATAGATGATGGAAGAATAAGTCCGGTGATTAATTATGGTTCTACAGTATTATGAGACTTGACACTCCATCTGTATGTACACCTATCATCATCCACCACGTATACAGAAAGAGACACGTGGAAGGCATGCAAAACAAGATATTGAAACATGATAACAAGCATCTCATTACAAGAGGCCACCGGTCAGCAGATCTACGGTCAGGGACAGAGGATCACAGAGGTATGATGGCTTAGAGGAGCACCAGATAATACCCCTTGGGTTTTAATACACCCAATCCCGAGGAAGATCCCAGATCAACGACGGAGAGGAAGTTTGACTGACACAGATGTGACCAGACAAAGAGACACTTGTCTGACACGAGCAAACATCCATCTACCCGCATTAAATACCAAAGAGATAAACACGTGTCAATCAGCTCGTGGAAGAGGCGAGGATAACCCCTCGTATTCAAGCTCAGGCCGCAGCATATGCCGAAGACCTCTGCGTAATGGGCACAAAGCACAAGAAGATAAGATTACAACGACACCTCAGAAGTAGGACCCACGTTCCAACCCTATAAATACCCCTCTCCACTAATAGAGAAGGGGTCGACCAATCCAGAGCAATTATAGGAGAATATAGGAGAGAGAAATAGGAAGAGTAAGTAGTCCCCCTATTTCCGCAGACCTATGTATACTCTAAAGTCATTCGACTATCTCTGTAATCATTCAATACATAGTGAAACACCAGCCCCGTGGATGTAGGCCTTAGTGCCGAACCACGTAAATTTTTGTCTTATTTACATTTCAGCACCTTACATTCAGCTTTGAACTTCATGTGCTTTACATTTATACTTGATTCTATGTTTATTCCTTTATACGAACATTATTTATGATAATATTCGACTAGACAATGACAAGCTCGAAGGCTTATAGTCAATGAATCGATATAATCATCCCCTTTACACATGCGGCGTACAATTCTAGAATTAGAATGTATGCGAATATTTTTTGTGAACACGTGGATGGCTTCGTGATTTATATGTTCACACCATCTTATATACCACAAGCTCTACAATCAGAAAAAGAGTGTTAAGTAACTAGATGCCACCAACTGTCAGGTCAAGCGTCAAGAGAATTAACGCTGGAGTCGGTCCAAGCTATCTTCCACACAACCTCATTGCAAGCACATTTAGCTCACAAACTTATCATTTTACCCAAGCAAATCATAGCAAGTCATTGATAGACGCATTTATGTGTCTAATATATCTCATTTGTATATACTGTTAGTGCCCGTTTTTGTACTTATTATGGTGTTTTATTTATTTATAGGTGTTTTTGGAAAAATAAGGTTTTGCGGCGAAATTGGTTAAAAATGCGGCGTTTGGAGCTCCGTTGACGGTATACCGGAAGCACCCCAGAAGTGTGCTGGAAGTACCCCGGAAATGTCCCGGAGGAACCCTGAAAAAGTGCGGAAAATATCCCAGAAGAATTGCTAAAGGCACCCCTTGGTTTGATAAGGGAACCCCATGGATATTTACACCCCAAAAAGGATGTTTCCACCCCAGTTGCTAAGGGGACACCCAACAGTGGTTAGGGGGACACCCTTCTTCACGAGTTGAAAATTCAAAATGGCGGGAAACATGCATGCATACGCTATTGAATTTTCGATTTGATTTTGGAAGATTTCTAAAGAGATTCAATACCAAGAATCAGTTGGGCTTAACTTGATAGAGCTAAACAGGGCTATTGTAAGCAATTTGATCGATCAAAATGGGCCAGATAAGCCGTGGGAGGAAATCAAAGTTAAACAGGGGAAGATATTATCGGGTGCACTGTGAGCCGATTTTGGAAAGTTTGTGGACAAACAGGGGAAGATATCTTCTCTTATAAAGTTTGTATGTGACTTATGGAAGTATTACAGCTCATTTGCGCAGGCAGAAGAGGTGGAAAAGATCGTATCTCGGCTGATAATGAAGAAAATGAAAAAAAATACTTTCCGAGTAAATGAGAATTATGTGGAGTTATTGTGAGTGATTCGTTGCTCCTGTTGTGTATAAATAGCATCCTAGGGTCTCATAGAAGAGGATGAAGAGTTTGGGGTCGATCCAGAGCTAGGAGGAGCGAGAAAATGGAACCAGCAGCAATGTTCACCTGCTGCTGTTGAAGAAGAAGGAGGAGCTCAAGAACACGAAGAATGGACGGCCAAAGACCGTCGTTTTTCAACAGTTCCAGCAGCAGTGGAGAAGTGTCGCAGTTTAGCGGCAGTTTTCTGGTATCATTTCTTTCTGGACGTGTTTTGTGAGTCTCAGAACCACTGTTTTATAACTTTTGACTCTTTTAATCATACTTTGAGCATCAAATATATATTTTGAGAACATGATTATTATGATTAGCTAAACCCCAACACTGGGATGATGGAGGAAGCCGTTCTTTACGCATATGATAATTATATTAATTCTTTTTTTGACTACTTGCACTTTTTATTAATCGATTTATGATTTTTCTTAATTGGTTGTGATATCGTATGATGATGTATGCTTGGTCGTAGTACTTTTGATGCGTCATGGTAGTGGTATACAATAAATATTCTAAAAATATACCTTGACAAGAATGAGAGTCCTTATGATTTGAGCTATAATTGTTTATAATTGTTTCGAATAAATATATGAATTGTGTGAATGATTAATGGTGGAATTCTGTGTCCTAGTGTCTCTTGATCCTGTGACAAATATTGTGTATATATTTTTGTTTTAAAAATATTTTTAAGTCCGAGCAACGAATCCTTATTTACCGCAATCGAAATACTACAACAAAATGGCGCCGCCGACGCGGACTTGTTTATAGATTTGTTTTTAGGTTTTTTTTTTACTATTATTTGTTCCTTTTTACGTTTCTTTTTGTGTCTTTGATTTACAGGTTCGAAGTGGAATACTAAGGACTTGGGAACAAAAAGCTTAAAGCTAAAAGCTAAAAGAGAATAAAAAAAGAGACATAATTTTTTTTTAGGATTTAATTTTTATTATTATTATTTTTTTTGTATATAGCTTTTATTTATTTATTTTTAGAATTTGTAAATAGGCTTTATTTTTCATAATTTTTGTAATTTTTGGACTTTTTATTTGGACTTTATTCTGGACTTTTTGACATTTTTTTTTATTTTTTTTAACCCTACGGAAGGGTCTTATTATTAATAAAAAAAATAAATTAAATGTAAATTGTTTGCAGGGAAGGACGACGATTACAATGTCGTCTCGGCCCCTCGGGTTCGTACATGACATAGGAGTCGTGGCCCGAGTCGACTTCAACGGTTCATCCCCCGTCTGGTACGGGAGGTAAGCTTTCGAAACACCCGCGAATCCCCTGTTAGCGGGTTTACTGTATTCCTTAAGGTGATTCATTGATTGAGGACGAATTTGGACTGTTTTTTTTTCTAGTAAAGGGAAAGGACTGGCCAATACAAGATAAGGGTTCGGATTTCATCACCGCTCCATTCTTGCCCGCCTTAGGAAAACGAAACATAACGCGAACCCAAGCTTAAAACTTGACTAGAACGAGACCGATAGGGTATCACGCTTATCAGGAAAAAATTTCGAAGGATATTGGTTACTTTCTTAAGCACACCTCGAAGTTCATGATGGTTTCTGTGAGTTGAATGTGTGACTGCGCCGCCTTGTGATAGCTGTGAGGCCTTGGGTATCGAAGCTCCACTGAGCTTCCCTCGCCTCAATTCAACTTACTTTGACTCGGATTGATTTCAGAGGGATTTGCTTAAATTGTAACGAATTCCCCTTCGAGAGATAGAAGCAAGTCTAGAAACAATCTAAGTGGAGGCATCATGCTTGTTGTTTGCTAGATTTTATAGGTTTGATTTGGTCGAGTAAGCCTTGTTTGTGATTGTGTAGAATTCCCTTGCAATTAAGAATGTCGAACTGGTATGATAGAAGCCAATACAATGATTATCGACCTGAATTTGAATATGGACATCATCCTTTCTATGACCATGGTGGGAATAGTAGTTGGGAACGCCAACCTTTTCAAGGTTATGGTTCATACAATGGTGATCCCAATTAGTATCCACACGCGAATTGGTCTTACGAGCAAGAAAATCAGGAACACTGTAGTACTGGTTACTCGTTTTTGGAAACTAGTCCTGATTATGATATTTCTGAACCTGTTCCATCTCTAGAAGAGACCCAACAACGGATTGAAAGGACGTATAAACGTTTAGTTGCAATGAATAGTTCAAAAGAAGAGTGTACACGATATTCTGAGATGATAAACGAGAGTGGTGAACGTATAAGTGTTATGCTTAGTGAAATTCAGGCACGTCTAGAGGCAGAAAATGAACAGTTGGCTAATGCTGCTCGAAATAATCTAAATTTCCAAAATAGGGTTTCTAATTCTACCCTTGATATCAATAGTGAATATTTTCCTAATTTAGAGGACGAGGCTAGAATAAAAGACACTACTTATTTAGATAAGGTTCAATCATCTTTATGTTATTATAGTGATGATTATGATGAGGATAGTATTGATGAAGAACATGAAATATGTAGGCATAGTGATCAGGAATTTGTTACTCCGATTGAGCTTTATAATGATAGTGTTGTTTCTAATACAAATCCAAATAATTTTAATAATTATTCACCATTCAAAAGGATGTCGATTTGACTAGAGATACCACCATTTTAGACGATGTAGTTCACGATCCTTTAGCCTGCAGTATGTTGGATAATCCATTATTTGATGTGCCTATCAGTGAATCGGAGGAGGTAACTATGATTAAAACCTTAGTTGATGAGCCTTTATATGAAACTTTCTCTGATAATCCTTTATATGATTGTGATGATGGTTTAGAGGAAAGAGTTTACCTTGAGAATACTGTTTTAGAATCTAGCGATTTAGAAACACTAGTCTTAGAAGGTGATAAACTCGTAGAAATGAGTGAGGATGAACCCAACTTAGAAGAATCTATTGACCATTTCCAGAAATCTGATGACCTAGAAATTAGGGAAGTTGTGACTAGTCTTTCTAGAGACACAGAAAACTCTAAGTTTGGGGGTGATTATCATTCTCCGTGTGCTTTAACTCTTAGAAAGTACCCTCCTGTAGGACTTGACATTTGTGCCTCAGCCATCTTACAAAATTATCTTCATACACGTTTTCCCGAACCTAATGATGTCCAGAAAGAAGCTCAGTTGTTAGAAACCCATCCTCTGGTTGATGTGGTTAACCCAGGCTATGATACCAAGATTGACTTTGTTTTCCCACCAAAAACTTTTCAACCAATTGTGGGAACTTTTGATTTTAAGATGTGTCGGTTATTAAGTTTTGAGACTAAACCTAATCACTTTAGGATATTAGGGTCGACACATTT
The DNA here is from genome assembly GCF_003573695.1 of Papaver somniferum. NCBI lineage: Eukaryota > Viridiplantae > Streptophyta > Magnoliopsida > Ranunculales > Papaveraceae > Papaver > Papaver somniferum. Next base: position 31,743,185 of record NC_039365.1, read on the forward strand.
TCTTAAGGAAGACCACCTCTTTCATTATGGTCAGTTGTGTGAGTCAAATCTGACTGACTTAGAGGATCCCCAGTTATTCAGGTTGTTGTTATGTGCTTATAAGTTCTTAGTTGAGTTTTTCCAGACTCTAATACCTAAACCGGATCTTATCTTTGAGGAAATCCAACCGATGAAAACCTGTTATCTAGACCCAGTTATAGAACCTGAACCTGAGACACAACTAGATGTACTTGTCTTAAACAAGGGTATGTTCGGCATCTTTTTGGTATGTTGCAGTTTTCTCTTCTTGTGGGTAATACTTTTTGATCTAGATGACCCACAGTTATTCCGACTACTTTTATATGATTCTATGAGGTGACCTAATTCCTTCCGATGCCTGGCTGAAGACTTTAAACTTAGCACTTCTTGGGAGGTAACCCAATATTCTTGCGACACGGTAATATCTTTCCTTATCTCTTTTGCTTCATTGGTAACAGTTTCTCCTTGTTCATGTTTTTAATTTTATCTTTAGAACATTGAGGACAATGTTAGGTTTAAGTTTGGGGGTATGGGAGAAACTTTTTAGTTGCATATTAAATAAACTCCATAGCCTAGAAATTTATGCTTATTTAGGATGGCACTAACCAATCTAAGTGGATGGAAGCATTTTGGTTTTAGGAGTTGAGGGATCAATCTGACTAGATGGAAACATCTAAAGAGTCTATTCATAAAAGCACAGAGCTCAGGTGTTAGAAATAACATGATAGTTTCGCCATATCTCGTTGAGTCCTTTTCATTTCTGTTTCTATTTTTATTTAAACTATGTTTCTCTAGGCGATTAGGAGGGGCTCACGATTCAAGTTGTTACCACTGCTAGGGTAAAATAGAGTGACTGAGTATTGAAAAAAAAATGGAAAAATGAAAAAAAAAATTATTAAAAAAAAGTTTTAGACCAGAACATTTGACCAAACGGAATAAAATTCAATAAAGTCGGCCACTGGAACCCTTGTATATGCCAGTTGTGTTGACCTAGAGTTAGGAATATCGAACACTGGTTCCCCTGTATATGCCAGTGATTTGATATTAGTCAGACTATCTCAGTCATTTAGGATAGGTTTATTTTGGCAGTGGCCTTCAGACAGATATGAGAAACATCGTTCACCTAGTTAACATCAAAATCATCTATATTTTTTCTATATCCATCTCTTAATCTATCCATATGATTAGTATGACTCCGAGTATGATATCCATCATGAAACTATCTGAGTAGAGCTCTGTCACTTATATATGAATTTTAGTATGCTTGAGTGCAAACTCGTGTACATCAATTGGAATTTCGCATCAGGGTATTTCCTCTTGTAGTCAATAAGTATGCCAACCAAGGAGATTCTTTAGTGCCTTCCAAGGTTCGTTGTAGATAGCTAGGGTCTGGAGTATTAAGGTTTTGTGGGTATATCTCTGGTAAGCCCTCCCGAGACTATAACTCGGCCACTAGGGACACCTAGGGGTTTAAAGGCTTATTGCATATGCTAAATGCAATCGACGATGCTTGCGAAAGTGAGTTAGGATTTTATTTTGTAGTTTTGATTTGCTCGGGACTAGAAAATAATAAGTTTGGGGGTATTTGATAGACGCATTTATGTGTCTAGTATATCTCATTTGTATATACTGTTAGTGCTCGTTTTTGTACTTATTATGGTGTTTTTTTTATTATAGGTGTTTTTGGAAAAATAAGGTTTTGCGGCGAAATTGGTTAAAAATGCGGCGTTTGGAGCTCCGTTAACGGTATACCGGAAGCGCCCCAGAAGTGTGCCGGAAGTACCCCGGAAATGTCCCGGAGGAACCCCGAAAAAGTGCGGAAAGTATCCCAAAAGAATTGCTAAAGGCACCCCTTGGTTGGATAAGGGCACCCCATGGATATTTACACCCCAAAAAGGATGTTTCCACCCCAGTTGATAAGGGGACACCCAACAGTGGTTAGGGGACACCCTTCTTCACGATTTGAAAATTCAAAATGGCGGGAAACATGCATGCATACGCTGTTGAATTTTCGATTTGATTTTGGAAGATTTCTAAAGAGATTCAATACCAAGAATCAGTTGGGCTTAACTTGATAGAGCTAAACAGGGCTATTGTAAGCAATTTGATCGATCAAAATGGGCCAGATAAGCCGCGGGAGGAAATCAAAGTTAAACAGGGGAAGATATTATCGGGTGCACTATGAGCCGATTTTGGAAAGTTTGTGGACAAACAGGGGAAGATATCTTCTCTTATAAAGTTTGTATGTGACTTATGGAAGTATTACAGCTCATTTGCGCAGGCAGAAGAGGTGGAAAAGATCGTATCTCGGCTGACAGTGAAGAAAATGAAAAAAAATATTTTCCGAGTAAATGAGAATTATGTGGAGTTATTGTGAGTGATTCGTTGCTCCTGTTGTGTATAAATAGAATCCTAGGGTCTCATAGAAGGGGATGAAGAGTTTGGGGTCGATTCAGAGCTAGGAGGAGCGAGAAAATGGAACCAGCAGCAATGTTCACCTGTTGCTGCTGAAGAAGAAGGAGGAGCTCAAGAACACGAAGAACGGACGGCCAAAGACCGTCGTTTTTCAACAGTTCCAGTAGCAGTGGAGAAGTGTCGCAGTTTAGCGGCAGTTTTCTGGTATCGTTTCTTTCTGGACGTGTTTTGTGAGTCTCAGAACCACTGTTTTATAACTTTTGACTCTTTTAGTCATACTTTGAGCATCAAATATATATTTTGAGAACATGATTATTATGATTAGATAAACCCCAACACTGGGATGATGGAGGAAGTCGTTCTTTACGTATATGATAATTATATTAATTTTTTTTTTGACTACTTGCATTTTTTATCAATCGATTTATGGTTTTTCTTAATTTGTTGTGATATCGTATGATGATGTATGCTTGGTCGTAGTGCTTTTGATGCGTCATGCTAGTGATATACAATAAATATTCTAAAAATCTACCTTGGCAAGAATGAGAGTCCTTATGATTTGAGCCATAATTGTTTCGAATAAATATATGAATTGTGTGAATGATTAATGGTGGAATCATGTGTCCTAGTGTCTCTTGATCCCGTGACAAATATTGTGTATATATTTTTGTTATAAAAATCTTTTCAAGTCCGAGCAACGAATCCTTATTTACCGCAATCGAAATACTACAACAGTCATATACATATACACCCAACGACGGCTTTGGCTTTTCACAATCTCATCCATTCTAGATTATTATTTTTTTAATTAATAAAACAAGATTTCTTTTTTGGTCAAACAATAAAAAATTGATTGTACGATTATTCAAATTGTTTTATCCCTCTGAGGCTAAGTCTTAAGACTAGGTCTAGTGGCTCTTCCCAGCCACTTCCCAAACACCTTTACACATCAGTCTGGGAAGGGCCTGGCTCTTGCGGTTTTTCCCAGAGACATCCTGGGAAGGCTAACCGTTAGCATTCTAGTTCAAAAAATTGGCCATTGATCATCCGTTCTCCATATAACGGTCACTAATCGTTCGTTTTAGAGGAAACGGTTAATGGTTAATCGTTCTCCTTATCTTGACCAGTCAAAATCGATTGAACCGGCTAACCATTAGCCGTTCCACTATTTACCCTAAAACATACAGAGAACTCTGTCGAGTTCTTTGGTTCTTGCTGTTTTTTCAGCCACAAAGTCCTTCTTCCTCCCCTCCGTCAAAAATCAAAAAACATCGTTTTCTTCCATTTTTTTGTTTGGGTTTGTGGAACAAAGGGTGAATTTGAAGTTGGAATTGATTTGAAGGCGTTTTAACCAATCAATCCTTAAAGGTAAACTATTTTAACCTAAAACCCTAGTTTCCAATTTCCTTTTCAATTAAGATTAATTGTGCAAGATTGTAAAGTTATTAACACTAATTGAATGCCACAACTATTAGTTACTGCTTTGTGTTTGTTTAAAATTTATATAATATGACAAATTTTTGGTACTTATTGATGAATATGGTTGATTGGTTAGTTATTGATGAACATGGTTGAATTGTAGTGACATTTGATTTTAAAATAATTTTAATTATGTATCCTAATTATGTTGCATGTCTTGTAATTTGGATAATACACAGTTCATAGAAATGTGGGAATCCAAATTTGTTAGTAATATATGGTTTTGAGTATGAAATTAAGTTTTTCCTCCAAGAGGTTTACATTTGTTTGGTGATTTTCATATGTTTATATTTGTTTGTTTGGTGCATTTAGATAATGATATGGAGTACCCGACGGACCAAAAGTTGTCCGCAAAAGGTAGAGATGGCCATACATCCGGTATAGATGCACCGAAGATGAAAATGAAGACTAGTTGGGGAATCCTTAAGGATTATTATGATATCGTTGTATGGAATAATCCACGCGCACTTCAGGTATTAGATAATTGTGGCTTTTCGAAGATATTTTCGTTTAATTTTAAGAATTCAGATGTGCAACTCACAAATGCTCTAGTAGCTAGATGGTGACATAAAACCAAGACTTTCCATTTCCCGAGCTTTGAAATAGGATTGACACATTTAGACTTTGTAATGTTAACTGGAATTCCTATAGGTAAGGGTGAGCCTATAAATTACTCTAAGAGGTTAACCAGAGAATATTATGAAAGTTTAGATGATTTGTACTTTAGTGGTGTGATCGCCAACCTAAAGAGTCCATCTGCAAATATGGAAGATGATTCTCAACCCCACACCCCACCCCCGGACAAGCCAGGACTTCTAAAAAACCATGGGATAATAAATCCTCAATTGTATGTCTCTCTCACCTTTCATCTTATATAAACAGTAGGAAACTCATGGACAACTCTGAGGTCTGGGAGGAATTTACTAGTATTTTTCTTCTTTGGGTTATTGGTCAAGTATTCACCGGAACGACTTCCTCTAACGCTTCAAAAGCATGGTTGGTTGTTTTGGGAGATTCAGAAAGCTTGCAAAATATTGGTAGGTTTGATTGGGGTTCTTTATTTATGGTAGGTTGTTAAACATCTAGGACAAGGTTTCTAGTGGTGTTGTAATAACATGGCAGCAATGTGGATGATATTAGAGTATTGGTACTATATTTACTGTCGTAATTGTTAATTATTACAAGATCATTCGACCTGGAACAAATGTACCCTGCAATTAATATGTTTCAATCAATCCATACAGAGGTTGTGAAACAGTCAGACTCCAAGAAACATTTTGTGAACAATGCTAAAAGACAAATGGATCTGAGACAGTCACCTGGAGCAGTTTTTTGTAAATCTTGGGTATTGAATGCCCACTATGAAGATGAGGAAGTAGTTTTAGCAAGAGCGGTTAGTCGAAATAGAATATATTTCAGGGGAGTAGTGGATACGGAAGATGAGATCATTTATCTTGGGGAGAGATGTTTGAGGTAGGTGTTAGGTATAATTTCAATTCCTTGTCCTCCTCCTGATTTTTCAATCACTAGAAGTGAGGATATAAGAGAAGGGGTTCATTACTTTCTAGCAGATGAATCCGAATATGTAGGTTGGTGGAAAACTGTCAGCATGGGTCCTTTGTTTCCATATTTGAGTCGTGTTCCAAACCACGAAGAGGTTGGTATTGGTAACATTGGAAGCTCTCGTTTCGGATCAGTGGAAAGGCTTGGCACAACAAAGTTTTGAAAAGACTGATACACTGGAGAAACTGTTGTATGACCGTTTTACGTATGGGCCTTCCGGTACTGGCGTTGCATCTTCTAGTGATTTAGCACTGAACAATCCCAAGAAGAAGCTTCTCTGCACGAGACATCTCGTATATTGGGCTTAGGTGGTTCTGTTGATTGTAGCCGTAAGCGTCAAGATACTTCTACTTTGGATGATCATGGAACAGGGTATCACCCAGTTGTCAGGGTCACCGGTATTAGTCCTACCTACTCAATCCCAAGATTGATTCAAGAAGAAAATCCTTACTTGAACAATAATGTGGATTTAAATACAGATATGGAGTTTGTTGTTGAAACCTAGGTTGAGAACACACAAAAAAGGTCTTTTTATTTCTTCCCAGGAACATAGTTGTATGACTTTGTTATTGTTTTAATATGTATTAAACTCTTTTATAATATGTATGAAACCCGGTTTAAATATTTATGAAACTTTTATTTTTTTCTTTGTTACAGTAGATTTTAAATTTGAATGGGAGTGACATTTCTTTTAAATTTTACAGTATCCATGAATAATACCTTCTGACATTATTTATCTGTTGATGTGCAGTGACATTTCTTTTCAAATCTACAGTATCCATGAATAATTATTTCTGACATTGTTTGTCTGTTGCATTAAAATTGATTTTCTTTTGCTTTAATAAAAGGATGGTTCATACTTATCCATAGAGACCCTTTCATCTCGTAGAATCCTTTAAAATACTGTGTAGCCTCTAAATAATTCACACCAAATAAAAAATCCTTTGTTCCATCGTCCTTCAACATATCACTCCCCTTAAGAAAAAAAATTTGAAAAATGGTTGCGTTTGATTCATCTGAATATTTGGTCATCATGAAATCTTAGGTGAAAATTAGCTCCCGCCGTGAAGTTGTTCTTGGTTTCTTACCAACAGAAACTTTTTGGAATATCGTGTGGCAGAATTATAAGTTAGAGTTTGGAAATTCCTTCTAGAGAACCATGGATAACTTAAAAGAAAGATATGGAGTATAGGAGGAAATGCAATTATATTATGCCTACCAGGCCGAAACTGTCGTGAGTTGCCGCGATCCCCAATCCATAACAACTCAAATTATGGTGAATATAAACATTTTTGTAGAGTATTTTTTTTTAATACATAAACATTGATATTACAACTTTATTTTTATTTTTTACAGGAAAGACTGGCTGATTTGAAGTACCGACAAGTTAAAGGCGTTGAGTTTCCCCACCGGGAAGTTTTTATATTTCAAAAGACCAAGTTCCCTGATTTCCTAACAGAGCTTAAAAGTTCTGGTGATTCATGAACTCAAATGTATATCCTGGTTACGATAGGTTTTGTGGGCACACCTCTCTGTAAACCCTCACAAGATAGCACTCGTCCTTTAGGGTCACCTAAAGGTTTAAAGCTTTAGTACTTATGGTATAATTGTAACCGCGATGACTGAGAAATTGATCCATGGTTTAATAAAACTATATGTTATGTTATGTTATATTATTTGTGCTACACTTATTGTACTGTCACTCCATCAGCCTGGTTCTTCTAGGCATAGATAAGACCATTCCATCACTTATTTTATTTACTTTTAAAAAAAACAAAATCAGTAACTTACAAGTCACTTTATCTCTGCTAGGTAATTCAGTCATTTGAAAGACATGACGATCAATTAACAGTATATTTAAACCCTATAAATTCAATTGTCTATAAGGCAATCAACATACACCAAATAATACATTTTCCTCTCATACAATTTTCGTCTGCTCAACAAATATCTACATATTCTTGTATTAGCGTTAATTCAAAATCATCCATAATGCCTTTGTATACCACAGAAGAAGATATAGCCATCATAAATGCTTGGATAGATGTTGTTACTCTCCCGGTGGTTCGTCGTCATTTGGTGCCGGCAAGTAGAGTTTTGAGACAGGTTTTCGATAACTGTCGAGATGTTTTTATAAACGTTTATCGAAGAACAGAAGCAAATATAAAGACTAGGGTTGGTGTAATAAAAAAAGGAGTGAGCCAATACATACGCATCCAAAAAGATATTTATGAACAGCATACTAGATCTCCTTTATTGACCGTTGAAAGACTTGTAAGTGTATCTTGTCTATCTATCCACTTCATATCCATTTTTGTTTCTTTACTTACGTAAATTATTTTGTATATAAGAAACTATGGCGACTACTATGTACGCTACAAATACCAGGAGAGAGTTTAAGTATTAAGAATGCTACGTCATATTAAAAAATGCATTTCCGGAATTGTGCGTGGTACAACCACCACATAACCCCCCTCAAAATGGTGATGAAGATTAGTCGTTCAACAAGTATTACATAGGTTTTGTGGGTACATCTCTGGAAAATCCCCCCGAGACTAAACTCGGTCATTAGGGACACCGATCGGTTTAAAGGCTTGTTGCACTGGCTAAGTGCAGTCGCTTGCCTGCGACAGTGAGTTAGGTTTAATTTTTATGTATTTATGATGTACCGGACTACGTCGTAAATATATTTAAATAAAATTATTTTATTTATGCGTTGTTGTTAGTTATCGAAAAAACCTCACCACATAAACATAACACAGTTAACAACGAATTGATTAGGTACATAGTGTAGTTATATGTCTCTGACATATGCACTTTTCAACAAATATGAATGACCGATGACATTGAGTTTTCAATATTGTCCCAGTGAGTTGTCCACCAATAGCAGTGATACTTCAAATCACTTATCCAGTAGTCTGTAGATGCTTTTGCTTTAATCACGTGGAATGAGATTCAAAATTTAGTTTTTAGTTCATTTTAAATTCTGGATGCTTGGCTATAAATGTCCATAAAAATGGAACACTTCTACAACCAATCCTCTTCTTATTTTATTTATTTATCTTTCATACCTTTTTTCTTTTCTTTTCAAACATGGTTAGGTTCTCTCAGTAGGAAGATGAGGCACTTATTAGGGCTTACCGTTTTGTATCAAATCGTCAAATTCAACAAAGAAACCAGTATGCTGGGTTGTTTTGGGAGCTGGTGTTGCGAGAGTTTACCGACATAATAGGAAATATTAATGGACAGTCTAATAAAAATATTGCTTGTCGTGTCTCCATAATAAAAAAAGAGGTTAAGATATTCGTAGCACTGCAAATACCACTGTATCGTAACGTTCCTGCTGGATGGAATGCAGCGAGAATTGTAAGTTGTACCGTTGTAAAACTATTTATCGTATTTTAAAGAGGTACTTCTGTTAAAATAATATATGTTTATATGTGTGTATTATTGCAGGAGGGTCATGCGAGGGAGTTATACATGCAACAAAAGCGAACGGAATTTAAGTTCTATAATTGCTACCTTAGTTTGAGACAAAAATTTACTCATATGAACCCACAGATGTTAGCACTTGAGAACCATGATGTCGGTGACGCCGGTGAAGACTAACTCAGACAATTGTTGGGTTTTGTAGGCACACCTATCTGAAAAACCCTCACGAGACTAAACTCGTACATCCACTAAACGGTGTAAAGGCTTGCTGCACGTGCTAAGTGCAGTCGCGTTTCCTGCGACAGTGTACTACCAATTTGTAATAAGTGTACTAAATTGTTATGGGAATAAAAAGAAATCATTTATGATGGATCCTATCCATGCAGAACCCAATGACACATTTTGAGTTTTCAAAACAGAGTGCTTTAAAAGACCTTGTCTCAGATGTCATTGTCTAACACAAGCGGATGGTAACCACTTACAACACACAAGTGGATGGTTGTATACCTCACTTTTATTTGCTTATAAAAACCAAAACTGGTCGACAATGAGATTCAAAATTGCTTCAGACAACCAATATCCAAACAAAATAGGTTTATTCTTTCCAAACATATTAATCATCCACAAATGGCCGACGCCGACCCATGGGAAGGTTTTTATGAAGACGAGCTTGCATCGGTGTTAGATAGTTACTCGGAGGTCACCCAACAAAGTTCAATGGAGTTTTCAACAAACACAACAGTTGTGGCTAACATATCAAACCCATATGATAACCGCAATAAATCGGTTGTTGTTGACCTCACCCCATGTCCAGTAGTAAAACAATCAGAGTGTTTAATCCATAACTCACGGTGGTGCCTCTAGTAGCCGAAAAGTAATTCCGGGACCGGCCGGAGAGCTTCAAAAGTTACAAGATATCAGACATAGAAGGAGATGTATCTACACAAGTCCCCCAACGATTAGCGAGGGATGAAAATGAAGGTGTTAATGATCTTCATTTCCAGACTAAACCTTAGTTCTTTGCACAAAAATATTACGCAGAGGGGAGAACCGTATTGGGATCTATCAAACTGATAAACTAAAGAATCAAAAGGTTGGTTGTACTGGTCGAGGAGCAAAGAAAGTGTCTTGATGACTATGCTTTGAAAGTGAAGGTGATTTATCCACTTAGTAAATCATTTAAATTTCGTGATCAATTATTGAAACCCATTAATCATTGTTCGATTTTTTTATAATATTACAGGATCCCAGTGGTAAAATTGCAGCAAACGTCCATCGCAAAGTGGTTGAACATCCTGACTATGGAAATCATATAAGGGTGGGAGCGGTATTAGTTTTGAAGAAAGTGGTTGAAAAGGAGAGGGTACCAAAATATACCTCAAGCTAAAACTTTTCCTACCTATAAGTCTTTTCTCCGAAAGTGATTGTCTATAGACAGAGTCGAAACAATACAACTAATCGGTTCACACTTCGTGTGATCGTCTATGGATACGAGATCGAGACAATACAACAATAAAGTATGTTTACTTGATATAAAGGTTCGGACTTAACCAAACACAATAGGATTGCTTATCAAGTAAATATGATTTAACGTTTGTGTAATTTACTTTAATTATAATAAAACAATTATAATGCGGAAAATAAAAGTAAATGACACAACAAGATTTTGTTAACGAGGAAACCGCAAATGCAGAAAAACTCCGGGACCTAGTCCAGAATTGAATACTCTCAGGATTAAGACGCTACACAAAATTACACTTAACTTCGTATAGTTGAGACCAAGTAACTAACCCTATAGTGCACCTAGTTCCGTCTGTATTCCTAGGCCTCCGACTTATGAATAAGTCACGTACTTGGAACAATCCCTTTGGTTCGTATTCCAAACAGTAAAGGAACAAGAAATCTGTTTGGTATCAACTCTATTCAACCAAGTGATATGAGTCGACAAAGGCTCTTCCGCTTATCTTAACATAAACTCCTTCGTCGGGTCTAGATCTATCTTATGTTCAATCACCCAAAGTTAATCGATTAAGATTAAGCCAACAACACCTTTAATCCGAAGAACCGTGTTTATGCCGATATACTCAATTAATCAATCCAATCTACCACAAGGAAAAACAGATTATTAATTGGATCCTCTTTTACCCAAACAAGTATTATGTACACCAATGATTATAAAACCCAAGTCAAATCTTCTTAAATCTTCAATAAAAACCTGCACACAATCACTTGAATCTCTTGTGATCAATCACGCACAGAATGGAGTCTGTTAACAATGGATTATCACAAGATCGTCTTTAGAACTAACAATAGTCTAAAGATCCCTGTCGAAACTCTGAACTAGTTTGAGTGAATTTTATATCAGAAGAGAAGATTCTCAACAATAGACAAACTAGGTGCAATCAGATTTCAACCATCATTAGTCAATCAAATCAATCGAAAACAAAGATAAACCGCAATTATCTAGTTTCCCACCAACAGGTCGCGTTAGAGCTTCTCAATCCCAAAGAAGACTTTAAAACGAGCGTCCCAAACAGATTTCACCTAATTAGATTACTCTCCTCTCTGATAGGCGGCTACACCAGTTCAAAGACGAAAGAGGAAGTTTGTTGTTACGAAGGATTAGTTTTCTAGAAAGGAAAACTTCGTGTATTTATAGACAAGGAAGTTTGGACACCAAGGAATTTCCAAAACCGAAAATATTCTCAAGATATTCATTAAATAAGAAATTCGGTTTCCATAATTCCTGGAAATGCTCTATCCAAAAATAACAATAAAAATCTCTCGAAAAATCTAATCAGTAAATGCACATTACTAATTCTGTAATTTCCCTACAAAGTGAAATTAATAACCTTAATTAAAAGATTCTTAACTTACTTATGTTTCAATCCTTGGATTCTATTCCCTTAGCCGTTAAGGAATATCTTTGAAAAATTATAGAAATAAACATTCACATCACGTGTTCAAAGTTTGTCGACATCTTTACTTTGTAAGTTATCTTTCACACTTAAAACCTTGAAATCGATTTGCCACACTTTCAAACAAGTTTAGAATTGGTTCATATGACTTTCAAGAACTATGTGATTGATCAAACCAACATTCAATCACAATCATGGGTTTACGGTTCTACCAAAAAAAATTTTGGTTCTACCTCCGTGTGAGTACTACGCATAGTCACACTAGCTTCCCAAAGATTCGGTTGACTAGGTATTAGGGTCGGTTCCCCACATATATATGGTATCTAACTTATATGTGTTGCACATGTCCATAGGATTGGTTCTCCTTTCTTCTATAAACCTTACTGCAACCCATACAAGGATCGGTTCCCCTTGATGTACTGCACCCCTTACAAGGATCGGTTCCCTTTCCCTTACTAGGATCGGTTCCCTTTCCCTTACAAGGATCGGTTCCCTTTCCCTAAGGCAGACATAATCCGATCATACCACATGTGATTACTTAAGATTGGTTTTACTAATAAAGTTATACCAATAAAAAAGTCAGGACTTTGTGAATAGTTCTACCAAGAACACAATAAGCTGTGAGCGGTTATACTATATCACACATATTGGTTGTTCATAAGATATGCAATGAATAACAAAACCAATAACTCCTGGAAATTTCCTTTTCCGTCCACAAACAAGTTTATGAACTTACTTCCTTAGAACACATGTAAATATTGTTCCCTAGGATGAAATCCTCACCTCATACCCACACATAATCACAATAGCATTCAAATGATTATGGCGATGTCTTATCTACAAAGTATAATGGTTAGGCAATAAACCTTGTATTGTATTCCTTAATACTATGTCTATCTAGAGTTCATATATGCTTCGCAGTTATGTTTTCAATATGCACGGCTTGAAAGATACGTTAGGGAATGAAACAGTTCAAGTCAAATATTACTAACCTCAAGTGGAAGGATGATTTTTTCCGTTGTAGCTCCTTGCTTCTTCACATATTCAAAACTTCGCAATACTTGTAATGTCTCATATCCTAATGCTTTCAAGATAACCTATACTAAGTTTAACTCTAGTACATAATCAAGCGACTCTTAACATGAGTTTTGATTCACTAAAATATGACAACCAAACTTGATATACCAACGCTTGGTGGGTTCAACCGAGAAATGCTCTAAAAATCTCCCCCTTTGTCAATTTTAGTGACAAAACTCTTACATCATATGGATAAACATATTACAATAATTCATGACACTCCCCTTGATTCCCGATTCAACATCACAGTAAAATTGCTTACATTCAATCCTTGAAAATGCCGATGTTGACATTATAATAACAAAGATAATACTCCCCCTAAGGAAGATAGGTAGATATTCAATCCGCACGTATTTGTTATACCAATCAATATGACATGTTACTCCCCCGTAGTCTGTGATTTCACTCTTTCGTTAGATAAAACATTCAAGTACCAATGTTCTTTTCCTTAGTGAAACCAATTAATATAAAATCAATGCCAGTATCACTTGTTTACTCCATATATTTCTCCCCCTTTTTATCACAAAAATGACAAAGAAACGAAAAATAAAGGACAACACGAAAAGAATATTACAAATCTCATAATATACTTGCAAACATGTAGAGTTAGGCACGAGGATTCCACACATCATGTTCTGATAACCAATATCAAAACCGAAACTACAAGTAGTCTTATTTTGATATGTTACCAAGGAAACAATTACCCAAAACAATTTTTCCCATCTAGTTTAGCAAATCAAAAACAACTAATCACATTAGTTCCTTATAAAATATGCAAAACTGATTGTTCAAAAACAACCGCCTAATTCGATAAGACCAAAATAAAGATAATTCCATTTTTCTCATCAGGTTCTAATTATCCATAAACTTAGACCTTTCAATTTTAAACAAACCAAATACTAGGTTAGTTAACTAGCATTTCCTTGCTTAGATTAGACTTGAATAACCGAAACCTCACTTCGATAAGACAAACTAAGATCAGAATTAACTTAGTTTCTTATCCGGAATCGAATTGGACTAAACAACTCATCCCATACACTTATTATTTCGTTAAGCCATAAATAATTCATACAAACCAACATAAATCAACTTGCATAATTATTCACCTCAACCGGAAGCAATTGAAACAACATAGACATTAAAAGCACCGCAATTGCACCGTAATTTTGTAAGCCTAAACCATTGAAACTATACAAAAGAAAGATAACAATAGTTTTTCTTAAACGGAACCAACTGAATCACACACACATCAATTGTACCGAAATTTTGTAAGCCTAAACGATTGATACCACACAATACAGCAAGATAACAATTGTTTTTCTTAACAGGAACCAATTGAAACACACATCCACACACACATCATGGAATAAATATCAATTGAACCTAAATTTTTTTAAGCAAAAGCAACAAATATATATAATATAAACTCAGGCTTTTATTAAACAGGAAAACAATTAACTAACAAGATTGTTACCTCAAATTTCGCATCCACTTCTGCAATATGATAGCATCTTCGTCCAGGGAGAATTGATATCGAAATATCACCACATTGTCATCCTTATGCATAAACAAAAGAATAACAACACACCTCAACCTTTACCAGTGAAAGGTTGAAAACCGGTTTTAACAATTGCAAGCAAAGGTTGAAAACCGTCGAAACACATATGCTTTTATGCTAAACCAAAACCGATTCAACATATTGTGACTTTTTCACATACTGTTTCTATTAGAACCCCTCATAATCCTTTGATAAAGCCTACCTACTAGGGCTAGAACTTAATCTCGCTAAAGGAACAAGAAATATGTTTGGTATCAACTCTATTCATCCAAGTGATATGAGTCGTACAAAGGCTCTTCCGTTTATCTTAACATAAACTCCTTCGTCGAGTCTAGATCTATCTTTTGTTCAATCACTCAAAGGTAATCGATTAATATTAAGCCAACAACACCTTTAATTCGAAGAACCGTGTTTATGCCGATCTAATCAATTAATCAATCCAATCTACCACAAGGATAAACCGATTATTAATTGGATCCTCTTTTACCCAAACAAGTATTGTGCACGCCAAAGATTATAAAACCCAAGTCAGATCTTCAATATCTTTTTTGTCTTCAAGTCTTCTAAAATCTTCAACAAAAACCTGCACACAATCACTTGAATCTCTTGTGATCAATCACGCACAGAACGGAGTCTGTTAACAATGGATTATCACAAGATCGTCTTTAGAACTAACAACAGTCTAAAGATCCCTGTTGAAACTCTGAACTAGTTTGAGTGAATTTTATATCAGAAGAGAAGATTCTCAAGAATAGACAAACTAGGTGCAATCAGATTTCAACCATCGTTAGTCAATCAAATCAATCGAAAACAAAGATAAACCGCAATTATCTAGTTTCCCAACAAGGTTCGCGCTAGAGATTCTCAATCCCAAAGAAGACTTTAAAACGAGCGGTCGTAAGAGATTTCACCTAATTAGATTACTCTCCTCTCCGATAGGAGGCTACACCAGTAACAAAGACAAAAGAGGAAGTTTGTTGTTACGAAGGTTTAGTTTGCTAGAAAGGCAAACTTCGTGTATTTATAGACAAGGAAGTTTGGACACCAAGGAATTTCCAAAACCGAAAAGACTCTCAAGATATTCATTAAAGCACAAATTCGGTTTCCATAATTCCTGGAAATGCTCTGTCCAAAAATAACAATCGAAATCTCTCGGAAAATCTAATCAGTAAATGCACATTACTAATTCTGTAATTTCCCTATAAAGTGAAATTAATAACCTTAATTAAAAGATTCTTAACTTAATTATGTTTCGATCCTGGGATTCTCTTCCCTTAGCCGTTAAGGAATATCTTTGAACAATTATAGAAATAAACATTCACATCACGTGTTCAAAGTTTGTCGACATCTTTACTTTGTAAATTATCTTTCACACTTAAAACCTTGAAACCGATTTGCCACACTTCCAAAAAAGTTTAGAATTGGTTCATCTGACTTTCAAGAACTATGTGATTGATCAAACCAACATTCAATCACCATCATGGGTTTACGGTTCTACAAAAATAAGTTTTGGTTCTACCTCCATGTGAGTACTACGCATAGTCACACTAGCTTCCCAAAGATTCGGTTGACTAGGTACTAGGATCGGTTCCCCACATATATATGGTATCTAACTTATATGTGTTGCACATGTCCATAGGATTGGTTCCCCTTTCTGCTATAAACCATACTGCACCCCATACAAGGATCGGTTCTCCTTGATGTACTGCACCCCTTACAAGGATCGGTTCCCTTTCCCTTACTAGGATCGGTTCCCTTTCCCCAAGACAGACATAATCCGATCGTACCACAAGTGATTACTTAAGATTGGTTTTACTAATAAAAGTTATACTAATACAAAAGTCAGGACTTTGTGAATAGTTCTACCAAGAACACAACAAGTTGTGAGTGGTTATACTCTATCACACACATTGGTTGTTCATAAGATATGCAATGAATAAAAAAACCAATAACTCCTGGCAATTTCCTTTTCGGTCCACAAACTAATTTATCAACTTACTTCCTTAGAACACATATAAACATTGTTCCCTATGATGAAATCCTCACCTCATACCCATACATAATCATAATAGCATTCAAATGATTATGGCGATGTCTTATATACAAAGTTTAATGGTTAATAAATAAACCTCGTATTGTATTCCTTAATACTATGTCTATCTAGAGTTCATATATGTTTCGCAGATATGTTTTCAATATGCACGAATTGAAAGATACGTTAGGGAATGAAACAGTTCAATTCAAATACTACTAACCTCAAGTGGAAGGATGATTGTTGTCTTTGAAGCTCCTTCCTTCTTCACATATTCAAGACTTCTCAATACTTGTAATGTCTCATATCTTAATGCTTTCAATCTAACCTATACGAAGTTTAACTCTAGTACATAATCAAGCAACTCTTAACATGAGTTTTGATTCACTAAAATATGACAACCAAACTTGACATACCAACGCTTGGTGGGTTCAACCGAGCAATGCTCTAACAGTGGTAATATTTTCTCCAACGAAGAAAAACTTTTACATAAACATAACGCTTCCCAATATCGAGAAGGTTTGTTCCAAATATATGACTAAATGTGATTTCATAAATATTTCTGAAATAAAATTATTAACTTCATTTATGTTCTACAGGTGATCCCTTTGGATTCTACTGTTGTTGTGATGGGTCGTCGACAAGTTTGAGTTAACGTTGTTACAAACCTAATCCGTTTTAATTTCAAAAACTGTTGTTAAAGACGTTATAATTGTACTACATTGTTTAAGTATTTGAATAAAATGAACTTATTTAAGCATCATTATTACTTACTTGTACTGCTAATTGATGTTAATGCGACATTACTCAACTGAAACATACAATTACTCTAAACATTACTTTGTTTGAAATAAAACATACAACCACACTAAACTTCATAATAATACTTTAAATCACTCTCAAACCCCGGTAACTTAATTAATACTCTCTGGATTGATGCTCCTTAAGAATATGAAAAACGACATCATGTGTCCATCTTTTTCCACCGGATTCTCTATCTTCGTACTTAAGATGACCTTCGCGGTACTGCAGACAATTTCATAAAGAAAGTAAAGAACAAAAAAAAAATTCATATAATATCACAACTAATTATTATAATAAACTCACTGCATCTTCATGGTTCCATCCGGCTGACATGTTTATAAAGTATGGTTTAATGCAGCCAACATATCTCAAAGTTTCTTGTTTTAAGTAAGAGTCTCTACGTTGTAAAGCCGTAACAAATCTATCAGTCACCCCTACCCCACCCCCACTCGATGTGGTTCGGTATTCAGTTTTAACATGGACCTGATGAGTGCCAAATATTGTATATATTTATCCCTTTTTGTTGGCATTTAACTCATCTTTTGTGCATTAATTCCACATTTTATCCCATATTCTGTATTTTCATTGTTTTCAAGAATAAATATTTTTCTTACTTAATTTTATATTTTTAGGTAATAAATAAAGTTTGGATGAATTGCGGAGCGGAATAGAGCAGAAAAGTAGTGAAAGCCGGGAGAAATTACGCAAGGAAACCGCAAAGAATGGTGCGCACAAGTCCAAAAAGCTAGGAATGGGCTCAAGAAGGAAGAATTGTTCTTAAAGAAGATATGGGCTTGGCATACCCAAGGCCCAAAACCCTTACCCAAACCCATTTTCTATATCCATACCCGCCTCCATTCTCAGCCGTTAGATGGGATTACATCGAAATCCAATGGTCGCTTCAGTAGAGTGCATCAAAATCTGAGGTTCTTGTCAAACACCATAGTGCTTAAATTCCAAGCCTTCATATTAGATTGCATTTGAATCCTACGGTCGCTCCTATGCATGTTCATCAAATCTCGATACTTCCGCTTCACACCACAACACCTAACTCCATCTGGTGCCGTTAATTTCGTTATACTTCAGAATCCAACGGTCTCTCCACATACGCTTCCATATCGCCGTTGGATCAATCCTCCTTCTTTGCATCCAATGCTCATAGCCGCTGATCATCAACTCCGATGTACCTGCTCCACAGCGAAATATCCTATACCCTAAATCCCATCGAGAGTTTTCTCATTCACTTCTTCTTCTCTTCCCTTCTTCTTCCCCCTTCCTGTCCGTGTACAGACACCATGTCCGCCACCACCACTGCCGTACCACCAAACGCCACTCCTTCACACCGTACACCACCACCAACTCCACTATAATCATTCCCCCCCATCTTCTAGCCATCTATCCTACCAATTTCTTTTCTTTTCTTTCTCAGAAAACCCTAGGAAAGAAATTGGTACAATAGATAGGGCTAGAGAAGAAATAGAAGCATGGGAATGGAACAGAGGACCAAGGAGAAGAATGGGTCGAAGAAAAACTCGTCAAATCACATCAATATGGGTAAGAATTACCAAACCCTAAATTTTCTGATTTGGGGGAATTTATTAAAGAACCCTAATTTTCTGTTAGGGAGAGCATTAGAAAAGATATGGGTCTGTTTTGTACTGTCAAATTAGGTAGAAATAATTTACCTAATTTCTGTTTAAATTAGGGATATTTTTGGGGAAGAACCCTAATTTTGTAATTTGGGGGAAAACCCAAATTGGGTCTGTGGGTATAAATAGAAGGGACTGTTGTGTTGTGTAGGGTATGCTGGAATAGCCAGTGTCCAGAACTTTGATGTTCTGTATATGTTCTATTCTTGGTATTCACTGTGTAATGTTCATGTTCGGTTTTCTGTAATGTTCATGTGTTTAATTCCTTTCCCTGTTTTAATGTCCTGTTGATGTTGTTGTTAATGTGATGTTTTGGGAGAACTGGATTAACCAGTCTCTCCAATTTTTGTGGTGTTCCTGTTAATCATGTGTTGTTCCATCTGTTCTCTCATGTTCTCATTAGCTGAGGCTCAGATGAAGCTTTAGTGGACTGTTAGGTAGTGGAATGTTAGGTTAGAAGCCTTAGTGCACTGAATTGATTGAGCAATGGGAGAAATCAGTGCTCACTAGTGCTTGTGATTGATTGTACTGTCAAAAGACAATCAATACTAGGAGCACATCAGTTGAGCAAACTGATTATCTTGCTATTCCCTTTTTGTATGCTTAGGATCGTAAGTTGGCCTTAACTGTCACTTAGTTCCATTAGGGATTCAACCTAGAACTACATTATTTGGCTAGGTCACAAGGGTGGATTCAAAGCCTTAGCTTAGCCCACAATTTGTTTTTACAGTCACTTGCAACTCTAATTCTGTTATTCTTATTTGCTCACTGTCCCTGCCCTTGGCTCACTGCCTTGGTCTTTCTCTTTGCTTCATTTCCATTGCCATCCTCACTGCCATTTTCACCATTTCCTTTGCTTTTCTTCACTATCACTCTCCACTGCCACTGTCACCTGTTTTGTGTTTTGTATTTGTATCTGTTTTCTTGTGTTTATTGTTTTATCATCCATTGTCTCATTATTTCACTACCATCTTCATTGCTTTGTAAATATCACAGCTTCACTGCCACTATTTGCTCTTTCTTATCATTTTTTTCTCCTGTTCTTGTTACTGCATTCATTACCTTGTTTTACAAAAGCCCATTGTAATCTGTTTAAAGCTCAAAAGCCTAGTTCACTGCCAGGCTCAAAAACCCAAGCCCAGTTCACAATTGAACTGTTGAGCCCAAGTTCACAGTTCATTCCAAAATCATTCAAAGGCCCAAGGCCTAAAGCACTTCATCATTACAAACAAACCCATTACGCCCAAGTTACTCAAAGGGTATTCAAAGCTCAACAGTTCCAAAGGGTATTCATAACCCATTGGTACCACAACCCTTTGATACCTAAAGCCCAATAGCAATTTTAGAGCCCAAAATAGCTAGAAACTCCAAACACACCCAGTCTCTGTGGATCGACCCGTACTTGCACGAGCTACAACTGACGACCGTGCACTTGCGGTATAACCGTAGGCCCGTTTCTTTTGCGCTTCATTTCATACGCTTTTCCGGGCCCACCAAGTTTTTGGCGCCGCTGCCGGGGACTCGGTTTGTTTCTCTAGTAGTTTTATTAGCTATTTTTGCATTTCACTGCATAGCATTTGCATCTGCATCTGCTTCACTTCATTTGCTGCTGGACCTGTTGTTCTGAACCAGTTTTTCCCCTGCTGGGACGCCACCAAGGAAAAGAACCAAAACCCAATTGGGTTTTTGCAACAATATCAGAGCAGCTGGGCTGTGCTTAAAAGGTAACCCATTTAAGAGAACCCGAATTGTGGGCTTCCAATTTTTAATTGTGGGCTTGTAATATTAAAGCCAATTTTTGGGCTTTTTATTTTCTGTTGGGTTTGTAATTAATTTTTGTGGGCTTGTTTGTTTAATTTGTGGGCCTGTATTTAATTTTTGTGAGCTTGTTTAATTTGGACTTGTATTTTGTATTCTGGGTTTTTAAACCCAGCTGAGCTTGTAACCGATCACGCTAGGTTAACTCGTTAGTGGGCCGAGTACCCAAATTCTAGGACGAGATTTTGGACTCAGTTTCACCAAACGTTTTCAAACCAGCTGAGCCAAAGCAAACACAAAACCAACAGTGGGCTTGCTCCCATTCAAAAAAACCAAATTTTATTTTCTTTTAAAATAAATAAATAAATAAATATTTTCTCTCCCATTCAAAAAAACCAAAATTTTTACTTGCTCCCAAATTTTAAAAACCAAATTTTATTTTGCTCCCACATTAACAAACCAAATTTTTTTCTTTTATCCCACCAAAACCAAATTTTTCCCAAAAATCCAAACCCATTAAAAACCAAATTTTGGGCTTTGTAACATAGTTACTTAGCTTTTGAGCCCAATCATGTCTAGATCTTGGTCTACAGTTGGGGAATACAACAAATCCCTTAGAGAACTTGCGTATGGACATACTCCACGTTATGAACCTTCCATAGACCATGATGTCAATAGTTATAGGAATTATTATGGACATTTTCAAAGTCCCGAGCCTCAATACATGAACCCTAATAACTATTCACACATGCATCATTCATCACAACGTGAAAATGAACATT
The DNA here is from genome assembly GCF_003573695.1 of Papaver somniferum. Lineage (NCBI taxonomy): Eukaryota > Viridiplantae > Streptophyta > Magnoliopsida > Ranunculales > Papaveraceae > Papaver > Papaver somniferum. The sequence continues at coordinate 31,764,670 of NC_039365.1, forward strand.
TTGCTAGTGCCTCACTCACACAATCATCACTGATCGATCAATTAGAAGCTCGAATCGCAGCTTTAGAAATGCAATCACATGAGGAATCTGTCACATCGAATTTTCTTAGGCAACCTGAAATCTATGCATGTCCTGCATGTGGTAGTTTAGACCACCCTGTTGAGAATTGTCATATTTTGCATAATTTTAGGCAATCTAGAGAAAATCCAAGTTATGAAATGCCCATAAATTGTGAGAATGGTAGTCATTGGGACCATAATCAATCCTTTGAGGGTTGCGATCAATATTTTGTAAACCCTAATGACCATGCACACATGTACCATTCACCACAATTTGAACATGAAGAATTTTGTACTCCCATGAATTTAGACTCCACCACAGAAGCTTTAAGACTCAGTAAGCAAAACTTTTATAGATCTACATCACGAATTCATGCATATTTAGATCAGATTTTGCTTCACCTACAAAAGGAGGAAATTCATGAGGAAATGTATGTTGTCCCTAATGAAGTGTCTAGTCCCATTCATGTAAATGATGTTGAATATGAACCTAATTTAGAGGAACATGAATCGACTAAGGACACCACCACTGTTAATGAGGACCAATATGCATGCTACCATGATGATGATTATGATGATATGTTAAAAGAACATGCAAATATTGTGGAACCTTTTGGTTCAAAAACATATGGCTTCTCGCCCTCGACCTTCATGAATGTTGTTTTTTCTAATACTCATTGTAATTCATATGATTTTGATATTGACATGGGATTCGTACAATTATTCTGCGAAGATGAGCATGACATAGGAATAGTTGAATCTTCTGTAGACACTAATGCTAATATGCATGAAAATATATTTGATGTGTCTGATTCTCTACCTAGGTCACATTGTGATATTTCCATTGAATTGCCGATGCATGAGGACAAATCTGTTGAAGATGTTGATGATTCTGATTGTGAACTTGCTAATTTGATTGATGATTGTGAGCATGATGTGACATGTGTAGATGATTTAGGAGATTTTGATTTGATTGATAATGACGTGCCTATTCTCCTACATGAGTCACAATCTGATGGCCTTCCACCCAACCTAGATTTGGTTTGTACCAATATTGTAAAACCAATTTTTCTGAGAATGCCTAATCTAGGTTTGGAACTGTGTGCTTCCCAAGTCCTCTTGGACCATTTTGCATCTAAATATAATATCTTTGAGGAACCACAGTTGGAAATGGCATGTTTGCCCGTCCATAGCAAAGTACACTTTGAGTTAGATCTTGTGCATGAGGAACCCCCAAAACTGCGCGATTTTGTTTTCAAAATTATATCTTCTGTAAAATCCAGGTTTGGGGGTAGCTCATTTGGTTTCACAGCTTCACGTGCTTTTCTTTCATGTGTGAAGTTGTTGAAACCGCTACACTTTGTCTTTTGGGTTGATCCTCAACTCTTTAGACTTTTGGTGTATGGTGAATTTTTTGTATATAATCAAGTAGATAAATTTTAAAACCTTTTTGTTCCTTTTGTATATATTTTTCTAATCCAATATGATCTCGGCTGACATATGTTGGATTCTTGCCTTGAATAACGGAGTTCTAATATTGCTTTCGCCGAAATCGGGTATTCTCTTTCCTTTTTCTCTACTCAACATGATCCTCTTCATATGTTGTATTATAATTTTGTTCATATTTTGAAACATTGAGGGCAATGTTTAGTTTAGGTTTGGGGGTGAAAAGTAGATACTTTGATAATATGCCATAATTGAAAACAAGAACTCCTTCTTTTTGAAAAAAATTAAAAAATTGAAAAAAAATAAAAAATAGAAAAATCATAAAAATGGAGCTCATTTACCTTGAAATGTTGACTCTTGTGCAAATATGTAATTATTAGGAGTCTTAGTCTAGATATTTAGGCACCCTGATTCTAGCACAATTCACATAGTGATAAGAAATTTGCACGCGCACGATCTACCAATACATGTATAGCCTCGATCTTCAAGGTGTTTGATAGGAAGTCACAGTTGCCAATCACTTTAGAATACTGAACGAAACTTGACTAGCTTGTTCTTTGGTTGGTTGGGATAGAAGGTGGAGGTTACATTAAGAAAGACAACCATCGAATTTAACTGGGTGCATCAAAAAGGGCTACCTCTTGCAAAGTGTCATGTAATCTTTTGTTTCCTTTTGTATATGTATCAAAAGTGTTTGCTTGTTAAAAAAAAAAAATAATCAAGTATTTATAAATTCCATTCTCTCTTGTTCCAAAAATAAAAGAGAATAGTCAATGTAAATAAGAGTCATGTAAAGAGTCATCTTTTGTGTTTTATTGTAATAAGCAAGGAAGGGTGTATGCCATTGATGTACAACGCGAGTAATTGTGAAATACCTCCAACTCATTCACAATTCTCGTAAAGTCCGGACAGCTAGCTAGATTTCGACCTTGGTTCTTAGCCTGAGAAACCATCTCTTGGTGATTAGTAGTCATAACTTCAGATCTTTCTTTACACATGTGTAGATACACTTTACACTCTTATCACATGTCTTTTTTTGTTATCAGTGCTAGGATTGTGCCTTTGATAGCTAGATTGACATCTCCATTTTGCTGTGAGCTTAAACTGACTTGCACATGTCACATTTGATGGAATATGAGCTTATATTTTGACCTAGAACTTTGTAGGTACGTTCTAAGCAAACCTTCACGAGACTTAACTCGTCCACTAGGGACACTTAGTGGTTTAAAAGGCTTAGTGCATATGCTAAATGCATTCGAGAGACCAGCGACAGTGGTATAGTTAGGATTTCCTTAGTTTTGTTTTACTTGAGGACAAGTAAAATTCAGGTTTGGGGGTATTTGATGAGTGCCAAATATTGTATATATTTATCCCTTTTTGTTGGCATTTAACTCATCTTTTGTGCATTAATTCCATATTTTATCCCATATTCTGTATTTTCATTGTTTTCAAGAATAAATATTTTTCTTACTTAATTTTATATTTTTAGGTAATAAATAAAGTTTGGATGAATTGCGGAGCGGAATAGAGCAGAAAAGTAGTGAAAGCCGGGAGAAATTACGCAAGGAAACCGCAAAGAATGGTGCGCACAAGTCCAAAAAGCTAGGAATGGGCTCAAGAAGGAAGAATTGTTCTTAAAGAAGATATGGGCTTGGCATACCCAAGGCCCAAAACCCTTACCCAAACCCATTTTCTATATCCATACCCGCCTCCATTCTCAGCCGTTAGATGGGATTACATCGAAATCCAATGGTCGCTTCAGTAGAGTGCATCAAAATCTGAGGTTCTTGTCAAACACCATAGTGCTTAAATTCCAAGCCTTCATATTAGATTGCATTTGAATCCTATGGTCGCTCCTATGCATGTTCATCAAATCTCGATACTTCCGCTTCACACCACAACACCTAACTCCATCTGGTGCCGTTAATTTCGTTATACTTCAGAATCCAACGGTCTCTCCACATACGCTTCCATATCGCCGTTGGATCAATCCTCCTTCTTTGCATCCAACGCTCATAGCCGCTGATCATCAACTCCGATGTACCTGCTCCACAGCGAAATATCCTATACCCTAAAGCCCATCGAGAGTTTTCTCATTCACTTCTTCTTCTCTTCCCTTCTTCTTCCCCCTTCCTGTCCGTGTACATACACCATGTCCGCCACCACCACTGCCGTACCACCAAACACCACTCCTTCACACCGTACACCACCACCAACTCCACTATAATCATTCCCCCCCATCTTCTAGCCATCTATCCTACCAATTTCTTTTCTTTTCTTTCTCAGAAAACCCTAGGAAAGAAATTGGTACAATAGCTAGGGCTAGAGAAGAAATAGAAGCATGGGAATGGAACAGAGGACCAAGGAGAAGAATGGGTCGAAGAAAAACTCGTCAAATCACATCAATATGGGTAAGAATTACCAAACCCTAAATTTTCTGATTTGGGGGAATTTATTAAAGAACCCTAATTTTCTGTTAGGGAGAGCATTAGAAAAGATATGGGTCTGTTTTGTACTGTCAAATTAGGTAGAAATAATTTACCTAATTTCTGTTTAAATTAGGGATATTTTTGGGGAAGAACCCTAATTTTGTAATTTGGGGGAAAACCCAAATTGGGTCTGTGGGTATAAATAGAAGGGACTGTTGTGTTGTGTAGGGTATGCTGGAATAGCCAGTGTCCAGAACTTTGATGTTCTGTATATGTTCTATTCTTAGTATTCACTGTGTAATGTTCATGTTCGGTTTTGTGTAATGTTCATGTGTTTAATTCCTTTCCCTGTTTTAATGTCCTGTTGATGTTGTTGTTAATGTGATGTTTTGGGAGAACTGGATTAACCAGTCTCTCCAATTTTTGTGGTGTTCCTGTTAATCATGTGTTGTTCCATCTGTTCTCTCATGTTCTCATTAGATGAGGCTCAGATGAAGCTTTAGTGGACTGTTAGGTAGTGGAATGTTAGGTTAGAAGCCTTAGTGCACTGAATTGATTGAGCAATGGGAGAAATCAGTGCTCACTAGTGCTTGTGATTGATTGTACTGTCAAAAGACAGTCAATACTAGGAGCACATCAGTTGAGCAAACTGATTATCTTGTTATTCCCTTTTTGTATGCTTAGGATCGTAAGTTGGCCTTAACTGTCACTTAGTTCCATTAGGGATTCAACCTAGAACTACATTATTTGGCTAGGTCACAAGGGTGGATTCAAAGCCTTAGATTAGCCCACAATTTGTTTTTACGGTCACTTGCAACTCTAATTCTGTTATTCTTATTTGCTCACTGTCCCTGCCCTTGGCTCACTGCCTTGGTCTTTCTCTTTGCTTCATTTCCATTGCCATCCTCACTGCCATTTTCACCATTTCCTTTGCTTTTCTTCACTATCACTCTCCACTGCCACTGTCACCTGTTTTGTGTTTTGTATTTGTATCTGTTTTCTTGTGTTTATTGTTTTATCATCCATTGTCTCATTATTTCACTACCATCTTCATTGCTTTGTAAATATCACAGCTTCACTGCCACTATTTGCTCTTTCTTCTCATTTGTTTCTCCTGTTCTTGTTACTGCATTCATTACCTTGTTTTACAAAAGCCCATTGTAATCTGTTTAAAGCTCAAAAGCCTAGTTCACTGCCAGGCTCAAAAACCCAAGCCCAGTTCACAATTGAACTGTTGAGCCCAAGTTCACAGTTCATTCCAAAATCATTCAAAGGCCCAAGGCCTAAAGCACTTCATCATTACAAACAAACCCATTACGCCCAAGTTACTCAAAGGGTATTCAAAGCTCAACAGTTCCAAAGGGTATTCATAACCCATTGGTACCACAACCCTTTGATACCTAAAGCCCAATAGCAATTTTAGAGCCCAAAATAGCTAGAAACTCCAAACACACCCAGTCTCTGTGGATCGACCCGTACTTGCACGAGCTACAACTGACGACCGTGCACTTGCGGTATAACCGTAGGCCCGTTTCTTTTGCGCTTCATTTCATACGCTTTTCCGGGCCCACCAGGACCAGAATTCATTACTGTTATAAATTGTTCCTCTGGGTTCCCTGCTAACCAAACAATAAGCACCAATAAGAGCCGCATCCTCTTCACGTGTAAATCTCCCCATTTTTGTAACAACAGTGTAGTAGCCAAAGAAATGAGAAATTTAGATTACCAACACAGGAAACTAATACTTAAAGTGAGGCCGGTGGGTGTTTGAGTTATGTTGTGTATGCTTTTCGATTTCACAACTTGGGTTTATATACATTCTAAAAATCAAACCCATCCACACATTACAAAGTAGTTCTGATCAAGATAAGAAAAATAATGCTACTGTCGGTCACAAACTTTTCTTTTTGGGTTGATGTGTGACAAGGCAATGACAAATTAAAAAAAAAGCCTACAAAATTTTTAAAATAAGATTTCGAATCTTAAAAATTAATAGTCTTCCTTACTTTTTTACGAAATTGGTTTCATGTTCACAAACGTCCTTACTTTTTTACGAAAGCCACTAACTGTTTAAAGAGACACCTACCATTTGGATGACATGAATGACATTGAATTATGAAGAGTACATAGACATCGTAAACAGAACATAGAAATAAAACATAAACATTACATAATAAACTAAAATTTGAACAAACTAAAACAGATAATTAAACATTACATCATAAACACATAATAGCTACCCAAAGAAATTATCGAGCAACAATTAAAACTTACTCAGCCCATTCCACCAACTGACACCCGGGACATTTCCAAAAATGTTCACCTTAGGTGTTCTTATCTTTAGAACGATCGAGTTTCACAACAAAATTACAATCAGGGATTGGGCATGAGGCAACATTTTCATGTTCAACCTTAATTATCCCTTTGTCTTTGAAGTTTTTGCAGATTTCATCTACCTTTATATCATCTTTTTTCTTGATTGTATCTTCCAACCACTGTGCTTTTTCACGACAATTATCGAATTGGCAACGCAAGTATCTACTCTGTCCTGGTTCCGTTTCGACTAACATTTTGATGCCTGTACAACCTCTCTGTTTGCACTTCGAATACATCCAAGGGCACTGCATTGCGGCTTGGTCATTAAGAAAACATAGTGGAAAATTTTGGTTTGCCTCGACACACACTATCTGTTTTCCTTTCCTGCTAGAATTCATTCGTGACTCGGTATATTTCGAAAATTGTATTATGCTTCAAGGTAGGTGTTTCTTTGAAAGGTTAATGAACTTTGTTTGTAAAAATTTTGTTTGGGATTTATAAGAGAAATCCCCGTTGTTGATAAAGATAAAGTGATATCCATCTGAGTAAGATATCAATCAGAGATAAGAATCCGTTGCTAACAGTGCGTTGATGATGATAAGAATCCGAGGCTAACAATACGTCCGAGTATGTGTAAATGCACCTTTACACATGTACATCCAATACAACTGAAAATAAATATTACTCCAACAAATCTCAAAATAAATACAGTGTAACCATTAATCGTAAAAGAAATATAAACTGCAAATGAGTGTACACAGAGTGTAAACGAAAAAAGATCAAGGAACGACTAGCCATTAACCGTTCTAAGAAAGGAAAACCGGTCAATGGTTAGCCATTCCTTAAGAACGGACAATGGTTCACCGTTATTATTCAGAAAAACGGTAAATAAATAACCGTTTTCTGCGTTTTGATAACGGCTAACCATTAGCCGTTCCCGGAGTCTTCCAGCTGGGATTCCCGCACATTAGGGAACCCTTGCGGGAATCACTCCTTTTGGCCATGCTTTTTTGGATTGGGAAACCCTTGGACATGACCATAAGACCAGTCTAATGAAATCCATAGAATGATTCTTTTTTTTATAGGAAGAGAAGATTTTATTAAAAGTAAAAGAATGTACGCGAGATTTACCGGAAGTATAATTAATAACAGAAAGACAAATTTACATTCTAGTTAAACAAAAAGTGTTTCCCAGTTTTTAAGAATAGAGCTTGCATAGTTTAGATGGACTCTTCTACCTGCAGCACTAGCCCAAGATATAAGAGTAGAGATTTCACCTCCATAGAATGATAACAGCATAAAATCGTATTTGAAAGTTTGATTATTTTTTTCACTCCTTGAAAACAGGGATCAGTGATGGAAAGATTAATACAAGCGATGATTAAATCCTCGCTCAAAAAAGTTAAAAGAAAAAAAAAAAGTATGTATCCTTGATTATTCACTTTCTACTAAAAAACTCCATTTGAAAAAAAAAATCTATTACAACATGTTGTTACCATATTTTGATCCAAATGTTAATATTTTATCGAAATGAAATATATTTGGACAAAGATTGAAACCTCGCTTAAATCTCCTTTCCCACCCACACCATAAGACTTACAAGCTCCCTCAATTCTACGTGGCAGCACAATCGAAGTCCCAATGAAAAGTTTTCATAAGACTTGGCCTAAAATTATCCACAGTCATGGCCTATAACCGAAGAATCAAGACGCAACGTTGATATGTATGAAAGTAATAAGTTTAAAGCGTTGAAAAGGGTCACTAGATTTGGCGGAGGAATTTGGATTTTGCCAAATTTAGCAGGAAAAAAAACATAATTGCACCCGGTATCCAGTGGAGTTATAAAATCCCGCTCCATCATAATTAGCCAGAAGCACACTTAAAATGAAACTGATATAATACCTACAAAACTCTTCAATATGATTTTTTTTTTAATTTAAAAGATACCGAAAGTAGTAAATATAAATTATATTTCCGCATGGCTATATGATTTTCAATAGTTTTTTAACTTTTGTTTGATTGTATATGATGAGCTTTGATCGTTGATTCATCTCACAAAAAGATCTTTATAAGTTTGAGTTTTGTTATTGAAAAAGATAAAATACTTATTTTTTGAGAATGGAGTTTTGCATTCTCCAATTCAAGTCAATTCAAGTCAATACGATATTTCTTATTTCTAAAAGAAATTGTTTTTGCACTTTTCCAATGCAATGATTGGGTGTTATCTTGTGCATGCATGCACAAGATAACAAAAACCTGACATGATCGAGTGACGTGGTTAAAATGACATTATCATGACATGATGATGCTATTTTTTTCTACAAAACTCAAATCGCGATGAATTTGAAGCTAATTTTTCGGTGACAAGTTCCTCATATGAATCTCTACAGTCTAACCAAAAATGAGAGGATTCCGAGACCTATAGGATTACCATCTACCATTTTGAATATCAATCGTTGAAGATTAACAGTTGAAATTAAAATTTGTGGATGGTGAGGTTTCGTATTTTAGGATATTCTCATTTTTGGTAGGAATGTTGATCTTTATAAGAGGAACATGACACTTGAAAATTAGTCTGAAATTCATCACGTTTATATTTTGTAGCAAAGATGGCGTCACCATATCATGATAATGTTATTCTAAGCATGTCATCGGATCCTTCCCCTTTCTTGTTATCTAACTTATATAAAGAAAACAATTATTTTCGACCGGATTCCTTTTTTTTTGTACCTAAAATGCCTAAAATGCCCCAATAAACAATCTAACCTTTTTTTTTTGAATGCAATTTGATTTTCAACTTGTCGTACAAACGTACACAACTTTCACCTAAACCTAAATTTTTATTCCTAATCCCTATTGCATCCTCCATATTCGAACTAAATTTCTTATTTATATGTCGTACATTCAAGGTTTAATAATCAAACTCCCTCAAATCAAAATCCAAGTTACAACAAATATGGAACTTCATTTTAAAGTTTGAGAATTTGTTTCTCAACAGTAATAGCAAGTGATATATGCAGTTATTTCATTACGTGAACATAGTTGAGAATGGAAAATATATGAAACAACATCATCAATGGTGAAGTAGTATGATGACGATACTAGTGACCTGAGTTTGAAACTCGCTAGCAACAAACTCTTTCCCGATAAAAAGAAAAACACCATAAATGCTTCTAATTAACAATGTATGTACTAGTTGAATTAAGTGTTTGTATAATTATATTATATATGCAGTGATTGAACTAAATGTTTTTAGAATCATGTTTATTGATGAAAGAGATTCTAACTAAGTTTAACGGATGAGGGGAGGATCAATGTTTGTCGTTGGTCCTGTTACCTATTTGTAACTGAAAAAGCGGGGGTCTAACAACCATACCCAATATTTCGATTAGGCAATATGTATGGACTAACTCCAACATATTTCCAAGAGAATCAACTAGACAGTCAGACTCAACCAAGGAAAATACATCGAAGAGTTATATCTCAATTTCTCAAATCAATCTGCAATCGAATAGACAGAAATCTGTGAGCCGGATTAATATGAGAAATAACTTGGATGGTACCAAAGACCAATATCCAAGCGTCAATCAATTTATATCAACAACCAAAGGTTGGACAATCTAATTGATTGAACTACGCACAATCTGTGATATTTCAATTATATAAAAATATAATGCGGAAAAGAAATAACACAGACACCAGAAATTTTGTTAATGAGGAAACCGCAAATGCATAAAAACCACGGGACCTAGTCCAGATTTGAACACCACACTGTATTAAGCCACTACAGACTCTAGCCTACTACAAGTTAACTTCGGACTGGAATTTAGTTGAGCCCTAACCAATATCACACTGATTAACGTACAATCGCGTTCCTTACACCTCTGAATCCCAGCAGGACTCTACGCACTTGAATCCCTTAGATGATCTCACCCACAACTAAGATTTGTTATCACCCAAAGTCGAAGACTTGATAAAAAAATACGTCTCACACAGAAAAGTCTATTGAATAGATAAATCTCTCTCCCACAGAAATACCTACGAGTTTTTGTTCCGTCTTTTGATAAATCAAGGTGAAAAGGAACCAATTGATACACCAGTATTATATTCCCGAAGAACAACCTAGTAATATCAATCACCTCACAATGATCTTAATCGTATGGTAGAGAAACAAGATATTGTGGAATCACAAACGATGAGACGAATATGTTTGTGACTTCTTTTTATCTTACTTGTCGAAGATTGAATCTCGAGCAAATCTTAGAGAAGATAGTACTCAATACGATAGAACAAAGTAAGATCAGAACATGCAATTACAGAGAAAATAGTTGGGTCTGGCTTCAGAATCCCAATGAAGTATTTAAGTCGTTAACCTATATTGGTTTTAGAAAAACCTAGGTTAAAAAAGAATCGACTCTAGTCGCAACTAGTATCACACATGAGGTGTGGGGATTAGGTTTCCCAGTTGCTAAAGTTCTCCCTTATATAGTCTTCAAATCAGGGTTTCAATCAATGTTACCTTGATGACAAAGCATTCAATATTCACCGTTAGATGAAAACCTGATTAGATTCAAGCTAATATATTTCAACCGTTAGATTGAACTTAGCTTGTTATACAAAAATCAGATGTGCCTTCATTTAGATATGGGTAACTGTACCTAAACGTGTACACTTGGTTGGCTCAATAATAGTTAACCGAAGTTATCCATATGAACACTTTCATATCAACCATGTTCATCTTTATCACAACTAGTTCAAATGACTCAAATGAAACTAGTTATAGAGTTGTTCAATTGTTATATTCTCATACAAGCATACAAGACACAAAGAAAAATCGATTTTGATCACCCGGATCAATTCATTAACATTATAGCCACGGTTTGCAAAATATTGCATTCCTTATTATATAAATGTATTTGTTCATGAACAAACTGACTTTAGAACTTAACCCACTCAAGTATGCAAACAAGTACGCATACTTAGAGTTCCGGACTTGGTATGTCCGCCAGTATGCGAATGGGTACGCATACTGTCGTTCACGGCCGAACTCAGATGAATTAGTATGCAAACGGGTATGCATACTAAATTCCCGGCCTTGAGCTGTTAAGCCAGTACACATAGAGTTATGCATACTATGTCCCCGGACTTCAACTGTTAAACCAGTACGCATACGGGTATGCATACTATGGTTCCCGGACTTGGAGTAACATGCAACAGTTAGCATACAAGTACGAATTCTGTGTTATATCTAATCAATGGTTAATTATTCTAAACTCCATTTTAATCATTGGAACATTTTTGGAAGACGGGAATAGCTGTCTCACACAAACTATTAGCTTCAAAGAAATTTTCAAGTGATCAATAGATCAATACGAAACATTCCGAGTCTACATCAAATAACTGTCTCACACAAATCATGTAAGATGTTACCGGGAGATTTTTACATGATCATCTTTTGATTTTCGTCAAGAATAAAAGATGAACTTGGTTAAAGCGAAAGCTTACCAACACATATTTCGAGAAATATGTAAGCGAGTTAAACTCAACTCGAAATATCAAATGTGTATAAAATAAAGTCTATATAGATATACGACTTTTGTCTTAATAGGAGATAGAATAGAAATAGACTTCTGAGTGATAGATGATTTCAAGTTTCCACATAACTTTTGTTGATGAAGTTCCACAAGCTCCCCTTAGTAGTTCTTCGTCTTCAATCGATGAACTCCGTGAAGTCTAAAGTTCAACTACACATTCTATCCTAATCCGAGATATAGCTATAAGTATACTAGAAACCAAGATTTATAGTTTTGACAAACAATCTTGAGATAGCAACGCTTGCGAGTTCGACCGATCAGTGCTCTAACAATCTCCTCCTTTGTCAATTTTACTGACAAAACTATCAATACATATGAATTACAAAATAAATAAACTTTGTAGATTCTCATTCAAATGCTTGATTTCCTTGGTTCTTCAACATTACTCGAAATCTTCGTCACTTCCAAGTACTCCAGTGATTCTGAACGTGTTCAACTCAGCATCATAGTTGTTGAAGATCCGTATTGTTCTCAATTATTGTTATACAGTGTCATAGTATTATGAAACAACATCAAAGTTCAATTGTATCACAACTTTGACAATAATACTACGGTGATATGTATCACCCCCCCCCCCCCCCCCCC